>NC_133301.1:16014185-16068186 GCF_005239225.2 Populus alba | reverse complement strand
CTCTTTTTAACTGTTTGTTTTGTTTGACGGTCGCATGGTGGACTGACGGAGAATAAAATTTAGATTCATTTTGGTAAACGCGAGAGAAACAAGGGCATCCTCTCCTCTCCTCTCCTCTTTCCATCTATCAGGTTTCAGACCTCATCTGAGCGCTGCGGATTAACGAAGAGTCGCTGCGTTCTGACTCCTCCTGATCCAGACAGAGTCTTGGATTGGATTTCTGTGGTAGTTGTTTGCACAGGAATCTCAGGCCCCAACCTTCCCCTCTTCTTTTCTTTCCCTCGCTGCCTACATGCGCGTGCATGTATCTGTAGAAGAGGTGCTCGTCTTTTCCAGGAGCAGGAGGAAGATGACCATATCAAACCATCAATCTTGAGTGACAGAGATTGAGAGAGACAAGTATAGATAACATGAGTAGACAATCGGTCGCAGTAGAAGCAGGTGCTTCTCACTTCACCACCTGCCTCTTTCACAAGTTTTATGGTATCGTATCATCTACCTTTTCACTCCCCCTTTAACTAGCTACTTCTTTTTTATCCCATCAAATACTGCTCCCTCTTCTTTATTTATTATTTGTTATTCTTTCAATCAATTGAACCCATCTTTTTATTATGGATTTTACCGATCGAATTCCTTCCGGAAAGCTTCTCTTTCTTTGTTTTTTAATCTCTCCATCAGCTGTTAACACACACACACATGTATGGATGTATGCTCACGATTCCACAATGATTGTTGGCCTTTTGTGATGGGATGTTATGGGAATAATGAAACATTTTGATGATCAGTGATTGATTCATTGCAGTGTGGTGCCTGTCTCAACCCTTCATACTCCCCAAACTCTTCTGGTAAGGGCAAAAGTAAATCTTCCATTAAAAAATCGTCCCATGGCTTCCACTTGGTCGAGGGCAAGTCCGGTCATGCCATGGAAGATTACCATGTAGCTGAATACAGGAAAGAGAAGAATCATGAACTTGGTTTGTTTGCCATCTTTGATGGTCATCTTGGCAATCGTGTCCCTAGTTATTTGAAAGCTCATCTTTTCAACAACATCCTTGACGAGGTCCATCCGTCCTTCCCTCCATCCGTCCCATGTCTATTGTTATTACCAACCCTTTCGCTCTTATCTTTTTCCCTGTGATGATGCTTGCAGCCCAATTTCTGGAAAGATCCTGCCACTGCCATTAAGAACGCTTATCGCTCCACCAATCATTTCATCTTGGAGAACTCCATGGAATTAGGCCCTGGGGGCTCTACCGCTGTCACTGCAATTGTTATCGACGGCAAGGGCATATGGGTCGCAAACATTGGTGACTCTAGAGCTGTTGTGTGTGAAGGAGGCTTCGCCAATCAACTTACAGTGGACCATGAGCCGGACACTGAAAGAAAAAGGATTGAGAAGCAGGGTGGCTTTGTCATAACCTTTCCTGGTAACATATCGCCATTTTTTTTTTCCACGTCTGATGGCTTTCAAGTCTCTGTCTTTTGGTGGAACATTCTGCAGACTACTTTAGCTACTATAATGCAAATAGTTAACTGGGTTACCATTTCCATAGTACAAACTTATCACACCATTCTAGTTTCTTTAAAGAATTGCTTTTCTGCTGTGATTCTTCTTACTGAACAAACTAATGATTACTTCAGGAGATGTACCCAGGGTTAATGGCCAACTTGCAGTTGCACGAGCTTTTGGGGATCGAAGCCTTAGAGCGCATTTAAGCTCAGAACCTGATGTAAGATATGTGCCCATAGACTCAACTATGGACTTTGTAATCTTAGCAAGCGACGGATTGTGGAAGGTCAGTGATTATAATACCTTAATAACTTGTAGTTTTTTTATTTTTTCATTGTCATGCATCCCACTCCATAATTTTGTCTTCAAGTATGTGTGAAATGATAATACTTATTGTCACTTATTGTAACACTTGCTGTATAGTTGAACAAAACTCATGTTGGTTTTGCTCTAAGAAAAACACAGCAGCTAACACTTTCACTTTATTATTTTCATGTGTTTTCTTATTCATAATTCTGAATGTTTAAGATGGCTATATAAATAGCCTTGCAGAGTTTTACTCTTATCTAACTAAGGTGAAAACGAATCAATTAGCTAACTCCTAACAATGATAAAATTCTAATAGATAATAATCTTAATATTATAGAGTTCTAACAATATCAAAAACTCTTACAAACTCTAAATTCTATGAACCTAAATCCTAGCTGACATTGAACTCTAATACTGAGGTATGCATCCTTGTGATAGCAACTGGATACGCTGTGCTTATTTAAGAATAAAATTGCCAATTTTAAGAAACTTATCGAGAAGCTTTTACCGTGTATTCTGACCATTTTAGTGTATTTTTGGAATTTCTTTCTGCATGTGGAGGGATGGGATTGATTTCAATTTGTAGTTGGGCTGCTTTTATTATCGAATTTATACTCGTGTTTACTTTGGTTTCTGCTACGAGAGTCCTGGATTGCAATGGAAATGCAATACTTTATGTTCCTGAATCTACTCCACATAACGTCAATTATACTGAGTCATGCCACATTTAAGAGCAACTATTACTGTATACCCACTGGTTTGCTGCGATATTCTGCAGGTCATGAAGAATCAGGAGGCAGTTGATTTAGTGAAACCAATCAAGGATCCAAGAGCGGCAGCTAAGCGCTTGACAACTGAGGCACTGGCAAGAAAGAGTAAAGATGATATATCATGCATTGTGATCCGGTTTGGATGAACCAGTGAGAGAGCACATTGCCCCTGCTTGCCAAGGCCGCTTGCTTTGTTCCTGTCTTCGCTGTAAAATGGTCAGCTGATTGGGTGTGTCCGTAGGAAGCGTGGTTTGAGGCCTTTTTTTGGTTTGTGTTGTGGTAGTTTTGCTTTTAAAGAAAGGGAGTTCAAGGTGGAAATGTGTGCATTTTTTTGACCAAGGAAAGATTTTCCTCAACGATCCATGAGCCTCCCTATACAGGGAGGGGTGTGTGTCCATAGAGATGATTCATGGGGAGTGGCAAGCTTGTTTCGCTGGATTGATGATGATAGATACAGAAACAAGGTGGTCTTAGGTTTTTATTTAATTCTGTGTACATAACACAATTTTGGTGTGTGTGTCTTTGTTGCTGTGATGATAATAAATGCTTTGGTTTGGTATACATGCGATGTGTTTTGCCTCCAAAACAAAAGTGCAGGCCTCTACTGTGCTGTTTTTGCCATTCTTGCAGCTTCAAATTCATCGTTATACCGTTCTTTAGATTTTACAGAAGCTTTCAGCTCTTCCGCAGCAGCTTCCTCAACTCGTTTTGTTGCCTTAATTTATTTAAAAAAATAAAAAATAAAAAAAAACAAAGTTTGAATCGATTTATGTCTATTCATCATCACTTGTATTATAAGATCATGATATCTTAATATAAAATAAATTATAAAGTTAAATTTTTCAATTAACTGAACTTTAAAAAATAAAATTTTAAAAAATCAATTAAAATAAATAAAAAACAAAAAATAATTTAAGTTAATTCGGCTTAACTTACTAATTCCACAACCTAGGTTATAAAAACCATAATAACCCAATTAAAAGCAAATCAAAACAATTTAGGAACTTTAATTTTTAATTGACCCAATATTAAAGTATTAAATTGAAAGAAAAAAAATCAATGTAAAAAAAAAGATAGTAAATCAACCCGAGTCAATCAACAAAATCCATGATTTGAGTCATGAGACCAACATAACTTTATAAAAGACAAAATCGAAATAAAATCATAAAACTTAATTCTTAAATAATTTAATGTTGAAGGATGAAATTAAAAATAATTTAAAAAAAAAACAAGTCAATTCTACTAACTCACCGAGCCTATAATACTGGTTATGAAATTGAGATAATTACATAGAAAAAAAATAAAATAAATTAAATGTTAAATGATAAAAAAAATATAAATTTAAAAAACAAAAAAAAGCAAAAACATTATTGCGAATAATGTTGTGTAAAGTAGCGTACATAAAAACACATCTCTCTCTTAGTTTTTTTGTTAATTAATATACTCTCACCATTAGAAAATTGAAATAGAGCCCTTGTGAAAATACATGCTAAAATATTGTTTTGAAAAAAAATAATATTTTAATTTTTAAAAAAAATATCAGAGTAAGAAAATAGAAAAATAGAAATATTTTTTAATTTGAGAAGTTTTTTAGTTTTTTAAATTTATAACTGAGCTTGAAAAACATATTTTATAAGTTCCCTACAGTTTATTTTTATATAATTTTTATTATTTTTCAAATGAAAAAAAAGAAAAAACTAAAATTATGAATAATAAAACATTTTTATTTTATAAACAAGTGCTTTTTATAAATATAAAATATTAAAATTAATTTCTTTTATAATATCATTTTTTATTAGTGTCATAAATCTATTCTTTGTTATAAATATAATAAAAAAAATTCTTTGTTTTTTTATTTAACAAGTAGTAACCTTGCCATGATCATTTTTAATTTAAACCAAATAAAATTAACATTTAACAAGTAAATTATCAAAGAAACTACTATAAAATTATGGTTTTGATTTTTTTTTCATAATAATTATAGTAAGACATATTTCCTAATTGTTTTTCAATGAAATTATCTTTCTCTATTCTTAACGAACATGTTTTCCGATTTTTCCTTGAAAAAGAAAAACTAGAAGAAAAAAAACAGAGAACAAAAGAAAAATAATTTTAAATCTCACATTCAATGAAATGCAAGCATCTGGGTTTTTTTTCTTTTCTTTTTTTTTTTCAAGAAAAGAATAATAATAATAAAAAAAAAGCCCATCATCTTTACCAGAACATAAATGTCTCTTTTGTGTTTTAAAGAATACAATCAAAGTACTCATCAGTTACTAATAGAGCAAGAAATTGCTGACAGCCCCAAAACCCTAAACCCTGCTAATATCCTATGATTCTATTATATGATCATGTAGCTCTATTCTTACTTCACATATTCAGATTCCCAAACAAAACAAGTACTGAACCCAACTATGAAGCAACAAGTTTAAGCACTGAGTTGCTAACAATGCCTTGTACCGGAACATGGTAAAGCCAGACAACACGAGTTAGCACAAGAGTACTTGTACATGTTTCATAGACTTGTACAAATAAGCACAAAAGTATAACCACTCCTCGAGAAATTTCCGAACAAAATATGAAGGCCGCTGATAAACAGAAATTGTTCTCGATAATCCCCTGGAAGGGGCAAAAAATGTTATATCAGGTGCCCGTAGCCAAGCTCTGTCAACGTCAACAATGGTTGTTGGCTACAGAAAGACATTTTTTTTTTTTTTTTTATATGATTAAACCATGAAAGCAAACACAGGTATTCCACCACCCAGATGTGACCCATGTACATAATTCCACCAAGGAGTGACCAAGCAAGAATAAACACCAATCAACCATCTAGGTGGTGGTCCAATGATAAGAATTTGGGACTAAAATGTTTGCTCCCTCTGTAGTTTCAGGTTCAAGCCATGTGGTTGCTCATATGATGGCCACTGGAGGCTTATATGGTCGTTAACTTCAGAGCCCGTGGGATTAGTCGAGGTGCGCGAAAGCTGGCCCGGACACCCACGTTAAACTAAAAATAAAAGAATAAACACCAATCTAGACCAGTCAACAGAACAAGACCCTCTCCAACAATTTCAAGGCTATTAAGCGTCACAGTTGATCATCTATTATCTTTTCAATGGATAAAACAATATTTGAGTATCAAAACATGATTAAGAACTTTCCTGCAGCCTGTATATTGTAATTTCCTGTTGCTTAAAATAGCGACGATCCTCTTCATCAACCAGAACAAGGTTCAAATAATACTTCACACTAAATTTGTTGTTAATGTTGCGATGTGTCGGTGTCAGTTCATAAGGGCTAAGAAACAATCTGATAGGAATTGATTCACCTGAAACAATATTCATATGCTTGTATGAGATTGCCTTGAAAAACAAAAAAACAAGGATATGTCCCAACTCAAAGATCAGAAAATCATCAAAATATATGTAAATTTGACGGGGGCAAAAAAAGATTATTTAAAAACTCGGTCGGTATTTACTTGAAAAAGGTCAAAACATTGGTCAAAAGACTTTCAACTAACTCTTCACATAGATAATTTTTAAATCTAGTGTAGTAGTTTGCGCTACATTCATCATACTGTCTCGGTGGTTATGTAGGTTAGATTACAAGAAATTTCAGGAAGAATGCTGAACATACCTCTGACAGGAGCTCCATCCATCAACTCAAATTTAGCTAGCGTCTCTGTCTCAACATGTGTATTGGCCCCTGATCCTGTTGATTCTCGACGCCTGATCTCAATATCCATATTTTTTATCTTAATTCTTACTAGAAGAAAGTATATCTTTCCGATAATCACGTCTTTTAGATGATACCTGCATAATTTAATTTCCAACGAGTCAAAACATAGCAGAAATTTCAATCAAGTCTACAGCTAAATAATTTAGCTCTAATGGTTTAGCCACATTCAACTGGAAAGGCTCCTTTGCTGATTAGAAGCCACAGTTCAACACAATCCAGCAACCACAGGAACAAGAATTTTCAAATTACAGATCTCATTATCCTGCCACACTTGGATTACTCGAGCCTAAAGAAGAACATAACAAACAAAAAGAAATTGACAAAAAGTCTATTCATAGAATCTTTCTTGTCTTACTTGCTTTTGTTGTATTCAAACTCAATGTGCAGGCAATCTTCAATGCCAACTTCCATCTGCACAGGTTGTTAGGAAGAACATAATGAGTTAGAATTACCAAAAGATTGCCAACCTTACAGTGAATTAGACATACAGAGCATAAAACTATCTGGTTATTGTATACAGTGGCTATTGCTAGCTTGCTGCTATTCATTACTTTGTACATTAAGGAGTTCCCCACTAAAACTACCAGAGCCTCACAAAGTGTTGAGACAACACTCCAGCTGAGATGCCAGGAACTTATAGTACAATTTTTCACTTACCTTTATGCTGTTGTTGATTGGTGGAGGGGGAGAATAGTTGCTAACCTGATACATAACAATTCAACAAAGGTATACATAAGAAATGTTGATAACAAAGGCAAGAGAACAATGTGCAAGAATTAACCCTGTACTGAATTAAACATGAGCAACTATTAGAAAACCATTTAGGTTAAAATATGTGAGAACAACGTATCCATTCAGTTCCCAAAAATGCAGTTTGCTATACAGACAAGTTCATAAAGTAACAAGAAAATGCAACTTGATTTGTCCCATTTGCAAAATACAAGCCAAAAAATATGAAAAATATACTGATAAGCATCAAACATTGTGTGCGTGTGCACATGAAAGAAAGATGGTACATTTCTTAAAAATTACCACGAAGTCCTGGTATTCAATTATGCTTCCTGCATAAGCACGGGTGACAGTCACTTTCAGAACATACCTGTAAAAGGCAAATGCTATTATGACATGAGTTAACTATTATAACACCATTTACCTATTCCATTTCATAAAATCTAGTTATTTTAGATTTCCATACTGAGTGCTATGCAAGTGATTATTCCTAATCTAATCTTCCTCTACTGCTCCTTTGGCAACCCCACATTTATCTCTCTTCCCTCTATACTATTGAGTGTATACACTATAAAATTGAACTGGTAATTGTGAGGGAAAAAATAAGGGAGAAAAATTCCTTTGTACATTAAAGCAGTTTAGATGAACAATAGGATGAACAGGAAACAACAGCTATTACTGCACAGGCTGAACTTCAAAGACGACAAAAATTAACGGTAAAGAGACATGAAAAGCCAGGGATGCGAAGATACAAGATTGTAATGATATGTTCAATTGCTTTTGGCTTCAATAGTAGAGATAAGTAATCAACTGCAGCCTTTTATTGTTAAATAAAGTCATGCTACACATGGATTTGAGCCTTGATATATAAAACAATGCAAGAAGCTACATGTTTATCACTAATTCCATATTTAATTTTCAAAAAAAGGACTAGTGCAATTGGATTAGGAAAACAGCAATTCAACCTCCATGAGAGGGGCACAGAATGCATCAAGGAGAGAATCTAAAACCACTTTTGAAACTGCTTACGTTGAAGTGGAAATGATTTGAGAAGGAAAACTAACAGCAGATTGTCCACAAAACACCCCTTGAAATAAACAACAGAAAGGATATGAAGAAAATATGGAACTTCCATATTTTAAGACTACATAAGTGGGGCATACCTGAGCCTCACATTCACCCCATTATATGTCTCATATGGCATTTCAACTGTGGAAAACTCAAACGGATACGTCTTTCTTTCATATATCTCTCCAGGAACATCCAATTCACGTACTGCAAGAAAGAGAAGCCAGAATCATGTCTGAAATCAAATGAATTATTGTGTGGGTACAAATATGGCTGTTTACAAGGTCTTGAGCAGAGAGCAATGGGAGTTACAAGCGATCAGATAGCATTGATAATTAATAACACAATTGTTGATAGCAAATAAAAGTATGCAAAAGTACATGAAAATTTTAAAAATAGATAGAAGAACATGCATGGTATATACTTTTTTTCTAATGTTTATAAAACAAGGAGTAAAGAATTGATAGCTTAGTCGGGAACAGATTTCTCCAGAAAATAACACAGCACGCGTTTGGAACACTGAATCAGTATAAGTTCAACCTTTTCATTCAGAAGTTAAATTGGAAGCCCAGAACATTGATCATTGTGCTTCCTCTTCAGTGACCAGTTTCATCACTGGTCAAAACAATTCACCAAGCATTTTATCAGGAAGGACTAGAATGTTAACCTACACCAAATTAAAGGGTTTGCTGGTTTTCAAGTCAGGCCAGCTCATCCAATCTGGGTTTCAAAATTATTGCAATAAACAAAATAGAATTCCACAAACTACAAAGGGACCATTTATAGAAAAATCTAAAACTAAAGCAATAAATAACATGTATAGTATACTCACCAAGGGACGCGAAGTCATAAAAATTGCCTCTATCGAAATACATCTCTGTGAAGTAGAACAAAAAGTTCCTTAAATCTTAGGAAAGCAATTGAAGGACAACTAACACAAGTTCAAATGTACATAGTACAAAATAATCCAATTCCAAGCAACTAGCAAACAGAACAGTTCAAATTCACAGTTGAAGTGATAGCAAAACTCATAAAAGTCACGGATGGGTATTTTCAAAAGACACAAAGTAGTAGCTATCTATAATAATAATTTGCACAGCTAGCATTACAAACTTATTCAGCACGATCTTTCATGGGTTAAATACCAGCTTTTATATTTTTACTCAGCAAAGATAAATTTAAAGACTGGTTTTGGCTTTGTATGATGCCTAAGCTGAAACCAATGTTATACAGTCCTTAGTTTATAAGCCTTGAGTGTTAACAAAACAGCAGCGAGGCCAAACCTAAGGGAAAAATATTTAAAATTTTTTAACTGACCATTAAAAAAAGAAAGCAATATTTGAACTTGGGACTGAACTGCCACACGTGAAAGATAGCAATCATCGAAACAAGAGAGGTAAGTTTCACCAAAGAATTTCTTTAAAAAAAAAAAAAAAAAAAAGACTAACCAATTTGGCCAAGAAGTTCAACTTTAACACCAACTTGATCGACCTTTTTCCCTTGCAGTGGCTCTATAGAAATCTGAACAGGTCATCACTCAGCAAAGCAAATGGAATGGAAATAAATGAAGAAGCCACTTTACGTAAGCAAGCATTCGAAGATGCAAACATAAAAAATAAAGAATCCAAAGCAGAGCACCTTTCCAGCAATGTTTTCTTGACTATGGAAGAGCGGAACCATCAGCGTTTGGCCATTCTCCTTTTTCATCGGAACCTACACCGGCAGGGAGTCGACAATTACAAACAATGATGAATTGATGGATCCAACCAACTTAATTAAGACATAAGAACATACATAATTAAGGAGGAGAAACCTGCTTGCGATTTTTTGCATCGGAAAAGGTGATGGAGATATTACATGAAGGCTTGAAAGCTCCAATTAGGTAATTCTGATCCATCCATTTGCCAGTATACTCTCAAATCTCATCACCAAACACACACCAAAAATACGAAGATAATAGTAATTTAATGAAGGAGGAGGAAAGAAAGAAGATACCATTCTGCTGAATTAAATTGAATTCTTCGAATCCAATCACAAGAACCTGCAGCCGATCAAGATCGCAAAAAAAACGACATAAAAGGAAGCACTCGTTAAGTAGTCAGCCGCAGCTTACTTCTGATGAAATGAAATGAAACCTGACTCACCGAGTGAGAAAGAGCGAGTCAGTGATCGATGATGGTTGAGTAAATAAAATGAGAATTTAATTTGGATTCTCTTCTCTAAGCAAACCAAGAAGTTTCCTTCCCTGTCTATTGTGTTCGCACGTACATTAATTTCAAATCGGTCCCCGTAACTAGGAATAGTTTGGTTACAGCATCCAACGGATATTCGAGATTCAATTTAGCCCTTCTATTCTATTCCTTGCATGTCGAAGGCACAGCCCGTTTTCATGTTTGGGAAAGGCCCCCGCCTGGTATGGGCCATTTGATTCAGGCTCTGATATGATGGGCATTACTCTGGTCCTAGTTATTCTGTTTCTATTTTCACTGTTATTTTAAAAAAATAAATATAATTTTTATTTAAAAGTATATTAAAATAATATTTTTATTTTTATTTCAAAATTTATTTTTGATATAAATACATTAAAAAATCATATGATCCATGAGAAGATTAATTTTCCAATTAAGAGGCTTAGCATGATTTTATACTATTTAATTATTTAATATGCTTATTTATTTATGCTTAGTAAAAATGCTCCAAGACAGTTTATTTTTATTTGCAAACTTCTTTTTGGTTGAGTTGTACTTTTAGTTTTCAGTGTAAATTATGAAATGTTATTTTTATGCTTATGAAAGATTTGAATGAGTTTATGTATTAGATATGAAGTTTAAATCATGTGTCCTCTGATTTATAGATGGGGGTGTTTTTATTTAATTTAAACTTTAAAATCTGTTTTTTTTTTATATATATTTTTAATTCGAGATAAAACTAAAATATATTTACTATCAGTATGTATCCGTGCTCTGCAATTTCTCTCTGCAGCTAGCCTAGAACAAGAAGAGATCAAGACGAGAGCCACTGCAATGCAATGCTGCAGACAGCTGCTTACCATTGACTGATCACAACTGGCTTACTTACTATTGGCTGATCACAAGGTCTAGCTGGGGAGCTGCGTGAGAATGCTAGATGGAGATGGTTGGTGAGGCTTCTTCAAGCTCCAGAAAAGATCAAGTTTTTTGTTTGGCTAATGTTCCATGTTAATAGCTTACTGACCAATTAATATCTTGCGGTTCCATCATAAGCTTACAGCGGATGCAAGATGTGGTGGATGTCACCTGGCGGAGGAGGAGGTGGATATAGTTCATAGCTTGAGGGACTGTCCGATGGCTAAGTTGATATGGGATAGATTGGGATTTGGAAATGCATGCTTCAGGCTTTAAATATTGTACTGATATATAAAAGAGTGGATTGTTTCCTTTGCTTCAGCAGACAGAAGCACTCATTTATTCCTAGTTGTGCTGTGGTGGCGATGGGGACACCGAAACATGGTAGTTCTTGGTGATGGCTGGTTGACGAGGAGAATACATATACAGGTTGGTAGAGATGATATATTGTGAGATGTCTTGGGGAAAGTGTCTTGCATGTGGAAGCTGCTAATATATCTAACTCTCGTTTCATGGCGGAGACCGCCACAAGAGTTTGTTAAGCTGGATGTGGACGGTAGTTCCATTGGCAATCCTGGTAGAATTGGATTTGGAGGACTTTATACGGTCTCCAAAAGGGGCTTTCTTAATCGGATGTAACCTTTTTCTAGAGTTGTTAGCTTTAGAACATAGGCTACAACTAGCACGAGGTCGGGGTTAAGACAGATTCTTTGTAATTCTGACTCCAAAGATGTTATTAAGTTGCTGTCTGCAGGTTATGCTAAGTATCACAAGCATGGAGTTGATATCAGGGAGCTGCTTTCAAGGAACTGGGTGGTTCATCTCAATATATTTTTCTTTCATTATTTAGTTTCTTTCTTAGCTGTATAGCAGTGTTATTAAACCCGGACCGGCCTGGCGGGGGCTAGACCAATCCGGGTTTATTAAAAGACCGGTCAATGCAACGACCCGGCGGGTTAACCCATGACCCAGGTAAGACCCTTTTTTTTTTTTTAAATGTGGGATTTGAAACCTATTAGTATATATACTTTTTATTCATAAGAAAAAAATTATATTTTTTCAATGTGGGATTTGAAATATATTAGTATATATACTATATGTTCCCAAGAAAAAAGTTATGTTTTTTCAATGTGGAATTTGAAATACATTAGTTTATATATTTTATGTTCCAAAAAAAAAAAAGTTATCTTTTTTTTAATGTGGGATTTGAAATCTATTAGTATATATACTCTATGTTCACAAGAAAAAAAACTATGTTTTTTCAATGTGGGATACGAAACTTTTTTTTTTAAACTTCAACTCAAAAGCTTAACATAATAACTTTTTAATGTGGGATAAAATTTTTGTTAAAATATTATTTTAAACTTCATTATTTACAATATGTATAGTCTATATTTACATTGATTTTTTCTTAATTTTTTCATATAAAATATTAAAACTTTGAATTTTTTTTTTTAATTTTTCCGGATTATCCCAGGTCGACCCATGAAACCCGGAACCTGGCCCCTTGGTCGAGTCAACTCATGGGCTGGGTTTAATAACTATATTGTATAGTATATTATCTCTCTAAGATTTTCATTATTGTTTAGGCCTAGGATTAAGGGATTTGATTATGTTTTTTAGACCTTAGAATTAAGGGATTTGATCATTCTTGATGTATATATATTGTAACCCTCTTAGTGAAAGAATTACATAAAAAATTTCTAAGAATTACATAAAACATTTCAGAAACTCTCTTGTATTATCTTGTCATGGTATCAGAGCCAAAACTTTGAAATCAATTCATATTGTGTATGGTTCTTCTATTTTGTTTTTCTTAGACCTGATTTCTTTGTTTTTGTTTCTAGTTAAATCATGTCTCTGGAATGATTTGAACATTTTCGTGTTTGATTTAATAGAAAGAACTATTCTGCCTGGGCTTTTTAATTTCAGATCTTTGTCAAGGAAAATGAATTATGGGGTCATATTACTAGGACATATCCTGCACCTAATAACGAGGAGTTGGAGAAATATGTGAAATGGGAGGTGAATGATACTTAGATTATTTCTTGGATTCTTGGAAGTATGGAACACTCCATACTTTTCAATCTCAAGCCTTACAAATCTTTTAGAGAACTGTGGGATTACCTGAAGAAAGTTTACAACTAAAGCAATACAGCATGAAGGTTTCAATTGAACTCGAGTTGGGTCAACTCAGTCAAGGCAATATGTTAAGAGTTTTATTCTTCCCTTGCAAATCTTTGGGCTAAGTACACAAATATTGTGTATGCAAGTGTACCTCATGAAGGACTTATTGCTATCCAAAGTGTGTATGAGACCAGCAAGCGTGATCAATTTTTAATGAAGTTAAGGGGGGAATTTGAAGCAATCAGGTTCAACCTAATGAATAGAGAACCAATTTCTTTATGGGATATTTGTGTAGGAGAGTTTCTTAGGGAAGAACAATAGATTATTACACAGTCTGTCTTAGAGCAGAAAGCTTAAAATTCTACTCCAATTCATGTTGCCTACGCTGCTCAAGGGAGATCTAAAAGAGGCAGAGATATGTCTAATGTCTAGTGCTATAGTTGCAAAGGATTTGGGCACATTGCCATTACTTGTACTAAAAAATTCTACAACTATTGTAAGAAAACATGATATATCATCAAAGATTGTTCCATCCGGCCTTTAAAGAAATTTAAAGCTGCCTATAATGTCTCGATTAGTTCCTCAAATGCTCCTAGTCCTGGGCAGTCTTCTATTACTCTTAAAATAGTCCATAAAATGATAGTTTTTGTACTTTCTGCTTTAAGGATCTCAGGTAAATGAAATTCTATTTTTATTTAGTTTCTTTCATAGCTGTATATTATATTCTTCTTTTATTATTTAGTTTCTTTCATAACTGTATATCCATTGATTATCTCTCTGATTATGTTTATTAAACCCTAGAATTAAAGGATTTGATTATTCTTGATGTATATATATTGTAACTCTCTCTGTGAAAAAAATACAGAAAACATTTCAGAAACTCTCTTGTATTATCTTGTCAGTTCAGATTTCGCATACATACAAACATACAGGGAATCTAATACTTTTATGGCTAAGTTTGCTGCAAGAGGAACAACGGGTTAACTCCTTGCTGATTTTTAATGGGGTCATATATGCTGTAGAATTAGCTATTTTTTCTTTTCTTTTCACTGTACCAAGAAAAAAGATAAAGATCAGAGACACATTACTATCATATGGAATTTATTGCTTCTGTCTGAATAGGGCAGGAGGGGTGTTGGTGATTGAGTTTGAACCAAAACTCCCTCCCTTCGTCATCAAATTAACAACTAATTGCATAACCAGTTCACTGCATTATTACCATGGCATACCATACCCATCCTAGGTTAGGAGGACTAAACTAAACTAAAATAAATAAATAAATAAAGAAGAGATACGGGGGCTATTTATTTATACAATGGATTGGATTGTACTGATGGCTACAAATTGATCAACTTGAAATTTCTTCTTTAGAAAATCAAAAACAAATTACAAAAGAATTATAACTCTATATTTATACATGTGGTTTAGCAAAAACACACAATTAATGTTGTCGTGGGAGTGGAACTAAAGCAAGGGATCATCGCCAACGTTGTAGATGTACGCTAAAGAATATTAATTTCTCATCCTTCTCACGTCTTTATTCTCAATGACTAGTGTCATCCACCTGCCACTTAATTGGTAGCTTGGCGCAGTTGATGGCGGGGGTGGTAATTCTGAAATTATACAGCCAATTGATGGTAGAGATGGGTTAGAAGCTGTTTTGGGTGGGTAATGCTCTACTGGTGATGAAACTGAAGCTGCAAACTGGGTTGGAGGAGGGGGTGGTGGTGGAGAGTAAATGTGGTAACTTGATGGAACTTCAGCAGACTACGTTGGTGGCGTTGGTGCTTTGTATTGATAGGGTGGTGGGGGCAATGGAGGTTTATATTTAGGCACCTTATGCTTGTTTACACTTGGTGATGGTGGTAGTGGTGGTACATGGTGATGTGTGCCTGGTGAAACCCCTTTGATAAGTGGTCGTGGTGTATAATTAGAACGGTAATGGTTGGATGGAGGAGGAGAAGGTGGCGGTGGCGGTATATGGTGATAAGTTAGTGGCTGTTGTTCAACAGGTGGAGGTGAGGGTGAAGGTGGAGGTGGAAGATGTGTTCTGGGTGATGCTTTTTTAGTAGGCGGTGGTAGGGATGCAAAATGTAGAGATGTTGTTGGATGGAAAGACCTTGTGGGAGGTGGTGGCGGGTGTGATCTGGTGGAAGGTGAAGACTTGGAAGTGGGAGGTGGTGGTGATGCAACAAATGTCTTTTTGATGGGTGCAGGATTTGGTGATGGCCTTCCAACCGGAATAACTCTCCTTGACTGTGATGGTGGTGTTAATGGAGAGCCATTTTCGCCACCTCCGCCACTGCCACCGCATTTGAAATTGTTGCAGTCAACAGGGCGTGCAGCTTCAGAAGAACATTGTTTGGCTGATCTCTGATTCATCTTGCCGGGAATGCAATTTTGGGTACCATTAGAGACTACTCCAATAGCAGCACAGCTTGGAGCTTCGCCAGTGAAATAGTTGAAAGAATAGGTAAAATTTTGCAAATTATGCAGCTGGCAAACACTAGCAGGAACAACACCTGTGAAACTGTTGTGGGAAATGTCGAGTTACTCGACACTCTTCATGTTTCCAATGCTGGAAGGTAGAGCGCCTTGCAGATGATTGAAGCTAATGTCAAACACAGTTACTTTCTTGAGCATGCCGATCTTGGGAGGAAAACACCCAGTGAGATTGTCATTCATGAGAATGATTTCGTTTAGGGTTTTGCCCATCTTCCCAATGCTGCCTGGAATACACCCACCAAGGTTGTTGTTTGCAAGGACAAGAACAGAAACAGGAGAGTTTCCAAGATTCTCTTGGATGCCAAATCAGAACCTATTGTCATTCAAGAAGATAGCATCAAGGGGCTTGTCAAAGAGCTGGGAGGGCACATAACCTTCAAACTCGTTGAAGCGCAGATCTAGGTACTTGAGGGAAGGCAAGGAGAGCACAACCTTGGGAAATTTGCCCACGAACTGATTGTTGCTCAGGTCTAGCTCATGGAGCAGCTTCATTTTGCGGAAACTACTGCGTACGACCCCACAGAATCTGTTGGAGTTGATATGGAGGATCGCCAAATCGGTGATAAGGCCGAGTTTGGTAGGGAGGTAGCCAACAATGTCAGCGTGGTTGAGGTCAATGCCAGCCACCACCCTTATTTTCTTGTTTTTAGGAGATGGAGCACAGAAGACTCCCTTGTAAGAACACACGTCTATATCATGATCTCTATCTTCATGGGCCGCAAAGGAGATCTGGAAGAGGAAAGAGGGAGTGTAAACAAGCAAG
The DNA here is from genome assembly GCF_005239225.2 of Populus alba. Classification (NCBI taxonomy): domain Eukaryota; kingdom Viridiplantae; phylum Streptophyta; class Magnoliopsida; order Malpighiales; family Salicaceae; genus Populus; species Populus alba. The sequence continues at coordinate 16,051,563 of NC_133301.1, read as the reverse complement.
AAAAGAATCAAGAAGGAGTGAGGAGGAGGCATTGATGATTGCTTGTATGAAGAGAAGCAAGTCACATGAAGGAGAGAGGTAGTGTGATATAGGGGTAAATGTAATGGTATCTGCTAGCTGGACTGTTATTACCTGCCTTTTAAGTTCAATCGAGGTGAGCAGCTGGGGGTATTAAGAATTTAGTTGTTTGAGACTACTTTGAAATGACGACATGCTGGCACGTTTGCACGGAAGAAACAGGATTGAGAAACGAGAAATGTTATTGTGGGCGGGAATGGAGACGCTAGTTAGTGCCTTTGTCCGTGAGTTGACGGTGTTATTGTCATTGACCTCCAACTAGAGCCGGAGGACATGTCTGCCATCGTCCCACTAACCAAAACGACCAAGCAATCTAGTTGACTGCTCCTTTTCTTTTCGTAAAAAGAAGGGAAGTCCAAAAAGGGTCACTACTCAGTTGCATAGTTGTTCTCCTTTGCATTTTTTTATATGTTAAAAAAAATCTTTTTTTTTTTGTGTAAACTTAAAAATTCAGAAGAATGGTACGGCTTAAAAAAATTTGATTAAATGATATAGTTAGATTTTTTTTTGTGCTTCTTAGACATGATATTAACTAAATATCATATTTTTAAAATGGTGATAATTTAAAATATATTTATTTTTTAATTTAATATTAATATTTTATTAATATTATATTGGCCTTATATTACGGGAGAGTCAACAGATCATATCTTATCTTCGTAGTGCTTATGAAAAAAACAAAGTTTACATTGTAGCGTCCAAGTGATTAAATATTTGTTTCACCGAACTTGAAATCTTCGAAGAGAATCTAACTCTTGATGATATCATGGCAGATGATGAAACCACTAAAGCAGGAATATAAGATGGAGCCGATCATGCTACTGATGAGCCCATATCATTCAGTAAACAATGTAGACATAGAGAGACAAACAAATTATATTTATATATTTTGGTATTACTTGAATATTGTACCATTGAATTATTTTATATTCATTTTGCAAGTTACTTGTGATTATGGAATATGTTGAGTTTAATTAGAAATTGTTATGTTTTATTTTTTGTGGTTTTTTTTTTTAAACAGGATAATTTTTTTGATATAGCTCTTATATAGAGTAAAGTGTGTCCAAATTTTGATAAAAGTGTAAATATTTTAACTCTTTAAAATAATAAAGTAAAATAAAATTTCAAATTAATAAAAACTATAATTTTATAAATGTTTTTAGGCTTGAAACATAAAAATGACATAAAATATTATAATAGTTAAAATGATCACCTATTTTATTAAATGTCTATCTATTTTTCAAAATGATTTTCTTGAGAATGTTACAGTTTAGGAAAGTAACATTTTAGTAATATTGTAGTTGTGAACTGTGATGAAACTTGATGTAGATTGGCTTCACTAGAAGCGTTTTTTTATTGAATCGTCATCATTTTAAGGATTTTTCCTTCCAAAACAATGTTATTCTAGATGTTTGATCAAAGCTTGGATTTATCTAACTTGCAATCCAAGTATTGAGTTGGGCCAACCCTTCAATTGTATCTTATTACAATGCTGCTATCTTTTACTAATTTCGGAGTTTCCCTCTTAATTGACACATGAGGAAAGAATCACTATTATGCTGCTCGCATCACACCACCAGGATGCAATTCACCCAACTATTGAAACCATGTTTCTTTTCAAGAACACAAATCCCAGCAACAAGAATGTTGGAAAACTGATGCAGAAAGCGTTCGCCCTTCTCCTCTTGCCAAATACTGGTTATCCATCTCTCTAATACAAGTATTAGCAATGTGCTTATATATATAGCTCGTCAATCAACTTCCCTTACATTCTTTGTGCCCTAGGCTGTGAAATATTTTCTGGAAGACATGTTCCTCTGGAGGTGCTTCTTCTAAAATCTGGGTGTGAATGAGGAACAGACCAACAAGACTCGCTAAGACCAGAAATCAAGGATTGGATCACAAAGGCCCAAGTCACAGCTGCAGTGCTGGCATTTCTAGGATTTTTCTGGCTACGAAAAACAAATCTCTCAATTCATAAACCCGTGACTTGGAAAGCGTATCAAATTGCAGGTCCCGTATAATTAAGAGAAGCATACAAGGAATCTCGTACCTCTCTAGGAAGCCATCTTTCTTTTAACCAGATGCTTGCATCCCCTGTAACAGTCCCCTTTTGCACCATATTTCTGAAGGACTATAAAAGGCAATCAAATTTCTCTCTTCCAACCTGTAGAAGAAGGGTATGGTAATGACTGAACATTGGATTCAGTTTTCCTTAGACGTGTACTAGAAAGTTGCATATTGTTGTAATCGCATCCCTCTCAGATTTAACTCCATATGTTTGAAATCAGAATTGCAAGCATAAAACATTAGCATCTGCTGTTAACAAGTATGAGAAAGCGGCGGTGGCGGGAAAAAAACAATCTTCTGTATTTTACTTACAATTGATAGCATGCAAGCATCACATGTGCAGCTCGCAGTTCTTCGGAGCTAACACCACCAGCAATGTCACAGAGGCGCTGCATGCAGACAAAGGCAAAAGCTGAACCCAATGCATATAGCAACAAAGCCAAATCCAATGCATCCTCAAAACTTGGCAGGCTGAGTGGGTTGATTACCAGATTGTTGATGCGATCAAATGGCCGCAGCGTGGTTGTGTCTGATTAATTTACCCCACATTTATTTAGATGTTGGAGTTGCTTTGAAAATGATTTTTTTTATTTAAAGATATATTAAAATATTGTTCTTTTATATTTTTTTTATATTCAATGTAACATAGTACATATTGAAGATAATGATCAGGAAAAGAAGGAAAGGATCTCACTTATTGATGAGGCAGAGTAACAGAATAAAGTTTTTCTATTCTAGCTAGGAAATCTCGGTATAGTCCTATAAGTCAAGGATTTCTATTTACATGTAAATAAGTTGTTAGGGTTTATTGTTGTATAAATACCCTGTAATGAGTACTTGATGAATAAGATGAATTCTTCCACAAACACAGACTTCATTATGGTATCAGAGCGCCGTTCCTCGGCCTAAAACTTTGATCAAAACTCAAATCTCTCTCTCTCTCTCTCTCTCGGTAAAACCCTAAACACCTCACCCAAAACCTCATCCTCTCCTCTCTATCTCGGTAAAATCCTAAACATCTCACCCAAAACCTCATCCTCTCTCTCGGCAAACCTAATCCAACCATGGGCAGTGATGAAATGAAAGCTCTGGCACTATTGAAGGAGAAAATTATGAAAGAAGCAGCAACCTCTCCTGCACGCACACATAAACCGTGGGATTATTCCAATCACCCTCTCTATCTGCATCACTCCGACCAACAATGTGCTATACTAGTGCCTCAAGCGTTGATGGAAGACAATTACGATGAATGGGCTGGATCCATGAGTATGGCTTTGACGATCAAAAATAAGATCGGCTTTGTCAATGGCTCCAGCACTCGACCAACTGCTCAAGATGATAAGCAACAACAATGGGATCGTTGTGACATGTTGGTCAAGACTTGGCTAACTAGCTCCATGACGAAAGAAATCTCCAAAAGCGTTAAGCACTGCAAGACAGCTCGTGCAATCTGGACTGAACTTAAAAAGAGATTTAGCCAGACAAATATGGTGCAGTTATTCAACCTTGAGAATGCTATCTATGCTTGTCTACAAGGCTCAGACTCGGTGACAACATTTTATACAAAGCTCAAGAGTTTGTGGGATGAAAGGGACTTAGTGTGTGGTCTCACAGTGTGTAACTATGAAGATGGAATGAAACTTGGTGAATATGTCAAAAACCAACAAACCATGAAATTCCTCATGGGACTCAATGAAAATTATGATGCCTTACAGAGTAATATTATCTCTATCGATCCTCTTCCTAATGTCAATAAGGCATATGCAATGGCGTTACGCCAAGAGAAACAAGTGTAAGCCTCAAGTCACAACAAGGCCTTAGATGCAGCTTTCCTAGTTCACAAACCAAGCCTCATGGCTCCTACAAGGGCTCCTGAGTGAGCACTTGCTCGTAACAAGAAATCTGTCAATGTCACAAGGTGGTGCGACATTTGTAGTAAAGACAACCATTCCACAAAATTTTTCTGTGCACACTTAACATATGAATATTGCAATTGGAATGGACATGATTCTGAGCATTGTCGTAAAAGAAAAGCAGATGAGGCAGCTGCTAGAAGTTCTAGCCGAAGTAATCATGTACTTGTCGTGCCAGATTCTGAAGAAAACTTGACTTTTCCTTTCTCCAAGGAGGTTTGCAAATAGATCATGGAACTCTTGAATAAGAACAAGATCTCCACAACTAATCAAGTTGGTAATACTCCTCCTCTTTTTGATGAAATTTCAGGTAAAGCTTTTCAACTTACTTGTAATGACCAAAACAGTATTTGGATTCTAGATCGTGGTGCAAGTGATCATATTATTTATGATAGTAGCCTACTCACCGAGTCATACGTTGAATATAATTGTTTTGTCAAACTCCCAAATGGTTCTAAGGCACGAGTAAGTCATATTGGTTCAGTTACCTTCTCCCCTCAATTCACACTTCATAACGTCTTATGTGTCCCCTTATTTTATCTCAACTTGATTTCAGTTAGTAAGTTGTGTAGAGATTCCTTTTGTATCACTATCTTCCTTAAACACGTGTGTTTCATACAGGACCTATGCTTGAGGAGGATGATTGGGACGGGATCTGAGAAGGAAGGACTCTATTGCCTCAACAAAGTTCCACAAGTCACATGCAATGCCATTGACAGTAGCTCTCAAACGCTTTGGCATCAACGACTTGGAAATTCATCCTCCAAGGTTTATCCTCTATTTCCTTTCCTTTCTAATAAGTCTTACGATTCAAGCAAGTGTTCTATTTGTCCGCTAGCCAAACAAACTCGTACTCCATTTTCTTTGAGTTCCATTTCAAGTATTTCCTCGTTTGTTTTAATTCATGTTGACATTTGGGGAAATTATCTTGAACCTTCAACGTCAGGTGCTAAATATTTTCTTACAATTGTTGATGATTTTACTCGTTGCATTTGGGTCTATTTGATGGTACAAAAATCTGAAGCAAGAAAGTTTTTGATCGATTTTATACAAATGATTGAAACTCAGTTTGATACACGAATCAAGACAATTCATAATGATAATGGTTCCGAGTTTAACATACCTGATTTTTACTCATCTAAAGGAATTGTGCATCAAAAGAGTTGAGTTAACACACCATAACAGAATGGTGTTGTTGAACGTAAACACCGTCATTTGCTCAACATGTCTAGAGCTCTTTTATTTCAAGCACAATTGCCTACGTCTTTTTAGGGAGAAGCCATTCTCACTTCCACCTATCTTATTAATCGCACTTCCACTCCTCTCCTTAAAGGCAAAACTCCATTTGAAAGACTTTTTAAAAAGGCACCAACATTTGATCATCTTAAGGTTTTCGGTTGTCTTTGTTTCGCATCCACACACCCCCGCAAACCTACCAAATTTGATCCCCGGGCTACCAAATGTATGTTTCTTGGGTGCCCTAATGGCCAAAAGGGTTATAAAGTTTTTGATCTTGAGACTAAGCATATATTTGTCTCTAGAGATGTGATCTTTTATGAAGACACATTCCCATACTTGTCTTCTAGCCATTCTCAGATTTCATCCCATCAATCTCTTTCGTCAACTAGAGTTTTTGATGAAGATGCAAACACTAGGGCTTCGGGTAGCACTCATGAACTTAGGGTATGGGGTCTAGGGTTCCCTGTCTAGATAGTACTCTCTCTAATCCTACCAACTTAGAAACTCCTAGCGTGCTTACCCCCTTTCTGGATCCTACTCTCCCATCCGAACTGTCTAATGTGCCTCTCAACCCTACTTCACCTCCTTCACCACCTACACTGCCTCCTCCTGCACCACCACATGCTTCCGCTGCAGAAACTCGTCGCTTTACTAGTCCAACTTGTACTCCTAGTTACTTGCATGACTTTCATGTTGAGGCAACTCTCCCTTCTCGCTCTCTCCAATCAGACTTAACGCGCACAAGTATTCCTCATTCCTTATCTAATATTTTGTCTTATGATCACTTATCTCCTTCCCATCGAGTATTTAATGCACATCTATCACTTTTCAAAGAACCAAACAGTTTTTCTAAAGCAACCAAGCACAAAGTATGGCGTAATGCCATGTTCCAGGAACTTAAAGCCTTACAGGAAAATAAGACATGGAGTCTAGTTCCTTTGCCTCCCAACAAACGTCCAATAGGTTGCAAATGGGTGTACAAGATAAAGTTTAATCCTGATGGCACAGTTGAGAGGTACAAAGCACGGCTTGTGGCTAAAGGCTATAGTCAAGTTGAAGGAATTGATTACCGGGAGACTTTTGCCCTGGTTGCCAAACTTACTACCATTCGAGTCTTGCTTGGTCTAGCTGCTCTTCGTGGATGGCATCTTCACCAATTGGATGTCAACAATGCTTTTCTTTATGGAGATCTCACTGAAGATGTCTACATGTAAATTATGTAATTACCACCTGGATTTGGCCGAAAGGGGGAGAATGTTATATGCAAGCTGCATAAAAGTTTGTATGGTTTGAAACAGGCATCTCGACAATGGTTTATCAAACTCTCACTGGCTCTCAAATCTGCGGGTTTTCATCAATCATGGAGTGATTACTCATTGTTCGTTCGAAATCAAGATGGCAAGTTCACAGTGTTGCTAGTATATGTAGACGATGTTATTCTTGCAGGAAACAGTCTAGAAGACATCACAAGTACAAAGAAGTTTCTCTCAAGCAAGTTCAAATTGCAAGATTTAGGAAAGCTCAAATACTTCCTAGGAATTGAAGTGGCCAGGTCTCGACATGGCATAGCTTTGTGCCAAAGAAAGTATGCGCTTGAGATACTTGAAGACACGGGTTTCTTGGCATCTAAACCTTCTCGTTTTCCAGTTAATCATAATCTTGCTCTAACACAATCAGAAGGAATTTTATTGGCAGATCCTTCACAATACAGGAGACTTGTTGGACGTATGATCTACTTAACAATCACAAGACCGGATTTGGCATATGCAGTTCATGGATAAACCTCGACAACCACACTTGGATGCTGCACACTGAGTTCTTTGGTACATTAAAGGAACACCGGGTCAAGACATTCTGCTGCCTTCAACTGGAGAGCTCGAACTAACAACCTTTTATGATGCTGATTGGGCTAAATGTAAAGACACAAGAAGAACAATCACAGGTTATTGTATAATGCCTGGGAGAGCACCAGTTTCATGAAGAGCAAAGAAACTAACTACAATTTCTCGATCTAGTGCAGAAGCAGAGTACATATCAATGGCCACCACAATTTGTGAAATTACATGGTTGAGAAATATTTTGCGAGACTTGAATGAGAAGCAGGTTCGACCAACAAAATTGTTTTGCGACAACCAAGCAGCCCTTCATATTGCATCTAATCCAGTCTTTCATGAACGTACAAAGCATATAGAAATAGACTGTCATGTAGTACGAGAAAAGATGCAGCAAGGGATCATTTAAACTGCTCACGTAAGAACGAAGGAACAACCGGCGGATTTGTTTACCAAACCGGTAAGTTCAACACAATTTCAAAAGTTACTTGGCAAGTTGAATGTGATCAATATACATTCCAACTTGAGGGGGAGTATTGAAGATAATGATCAGGAAAAGAAGGAAAGGATCTCACTCATTGATGAGGCAGAGTAACATAATACAGTTTTTCTATTCTAGCTAGGAAATCTCGGTGTAGTCCTATAAGTCAGGGATTTCTATTTACATGTAAATAAATTGTTAGGGTTTATTGTTGTATAAATACCCTGTAACGAGTACTTGATGAATAAGATGAATTCTTCCACAAACACAGGCTTCATTAGTACACAAAATACTAAAAAAATAATTTAATATTTTTTTACGTCAAACATAAATATTTATAAATACAGATAAAAATGCAAGTCAAACAAGAGTAATTCACGAACACACATGAATAGATTTGGGCTGGGCTAGGCAAGCCCACTTATGTTAAACAACAGCCCCCCGTCGGCGTCGTCTTCGACAAAGGGACTATATATATATATATATTTAGTACTAGCCCTGGGAGGGATGGTGGAGGCTAGGATAGTAATTAGCAAACAAAACAAAGGAGGGGGGACTGAGAAGAAGAAGAAGATGAATGGAGCCGCAGCCGCAGCCGCAGCCGCAGCAGCAGCAGAAGAAGAAGAAGAAGAAGCAGTGATAAGGATATTCGTGGGAGGATTGGGGGAGAGCGTGAGCAGCGAAGACCTGCGCAACATATTTTCATCAAATAAGAGTTTGGGCTTAGGGATTCAATCAGTGGAGATCATCAGAAGCAAAGGCCGATCCTTTGCTTACATCGACTTCTTCTCTTCTTCCAACAACTCCCTCTCCAAGCTCTTCAACACTGTATTTTTTCAATCCATTTCTGTTTCATGTATTTCTTTTTTTCTCATCTTAATCATTGATTGATAACGCTGCTACCGCCTGCTTGCTTCCTTTATGTTACTATCCTGACTATGTTGTACCGAGGCTAATTCTTCCTGCCTGTGCCTGTTTCTGTGACTGTTCAGTATAATGGGTGTGCTTGGAAGGGTGGGAAGCTTAGGCTTGAGAAGGCCAAAGAGCATTATCTTGCTCGCTTGACATGTGAATGGGCTCAAGATCAAGATGAAGATCAGCACCCTCTCCTTCCCGCTCCTAACCTTGATCATGCTCAAGATGATCCCACCAACAAGAAACTGCCCATTTCTTCAAAGCCCAGCAACAAAGAGCTTCTTTCAGAAAATAAGCAACTTCGCCTCTTCTTCCCTGGATTAGGAAAGGTAGATTACTAGTATTGTTATTGCTTATCGTTATCGTTATCAATCTTGGATATGTCTCCAACTGTAAAAATATTCGCTTATACATGTAAATGTCTGTCTCTGCTGCAGATAAAGTCAATACCTTTTAGAGGAACTGGCAAACACAGATACAGTTTCAGACGTGTTGAAGTTCCTCCACTTCCCAAGCATTTCTGTGATTGTGAAGAACACTCGGAGCCTCCTCCTGCAGCTGCAGCTAAATGCAGACACATTCCTATGATGGAAGAACAGGGTGCTGGGATGGACAAGGAAGAACTCACTTTGATGAATTCTGTGATGAATAAGCTCTTTCAGATGGAAAATGTTTCAGACAATGCATGCTGTGAGATTGAATTGGATAAGAAAGTAGATGATTCCATAAAAACCACTGATAAACCACCACTTGAAGAGAATGAAGGGGACATCGATGAAGATGATGATAACCTCATAATTAACATGGTGAGTGTACCACAGGAAACCATATTAACTCATCAGGTACGGTTTAATACTCTGTCCATCAAAAGTCATATCTGCTGTTGTGGTTATTTCTCTTTCAAGTTTGATTTTTAACTCCATTTGCTACCTCAAATATGCAGAAACGAAGATTCAATGTTAGGCAAACTACGACAGATGAACCGACTCAAAAGGTGCTCCAAAAGCAGAAAAGAAACACTACACCTTCTAATAAGAAGAGGAAAATAGTTCTCAATGAAGAAAGTAATACAAGTGAAGGAATGCCTGCTATGCTGGGAGGTAATGTGAGTTTGCTGGAACAGCAATCCAAATCTGACAATGCATCAGAAACACTGCCGGGACATTCATCTAGCAAGGAAGAGCAGCCCAAATGTGATAATGTTGCCGACTCTAGGGACAGTGAGAACAATAAATCCTGGAAGCAAGAAAATCAAAATGAACATTTCAGCAGGATCAAAGAAGTGGGAGGGCACACGGAGGCTCTGTCTACCAAACTGGATTCTGCTTCAAATAGGCCAGGCAGAGGTTATGCATGGCTCAATAAATCCTCATGGACACAATTGGTTAGTGGGAATAACAGCAATGCTTTCAGTATTACTCAAATCTTGCCGGGTGTTACTTTTGCAAAGGTAGAGCCATCAAAACCTGATGGGTTGGAAGTTCCCAGTTCTATGAAAAGCATGCATGGTGATATATTTAAGAAGAGCAATATTGATCCTACCGTAGATGGCACGCTGGCTTTTGGGGTCAGAAAGGAGGGTAATGTACAAAATAGAGTGGCAATGAGCCCGCAGACTGTTGTAGGCAATGCTGAGGCTTCTGCTCCAGTAGTGGAGAAGAAAACCAATTCAGAGACGAAGCCAACATATACCAGAGATGTTTCCATTGGAGAAACTTGTTCATTCATGAGGACTGCTGATTCAGTGAAAGAATGGGCGCGGACCAAAGCAGCGCTAAGCGGATCCCGCAAGAGAAAAAACAATGAGAAGTAGGTTCAGAGAGCATCTTACCAAGTACAACTTTCCTTATCTTTTGGCCAGCAATCCCCGGCTGCCTCTGATTATAACCCATCGTTGGTTTATTGGAGACGAGGCTTTTCTTTTTCCCTTAACTGTGTTTTTAATTCTTATTTGGCCATGCTCATAATTCCTGTTAAATTGGTTTACAATAGACAAAACCTCTGAAAACTGAAGAAAAGTGGAAGTGCTGCAATGTGCAATTGTATCTCTATTAGATAATACTTCGTGGTAAAATTGACGCGATCGATTGATGGTTGCTTTATTACTTTCATGCGATCGAAATGTGTAGCAGTTCTGATGACACAAAACAAGTCATTTTATGGACTTGACTGTTCTTTTAGCATGGCTTTTCATGGCATCGATCGCTTCTCCTTTTCTTCTTATATTTTTGCCTGCTCTCTTTCGTGTGGCAGTTAACTACCACCTATAACCCGCTTAGAAACGATTTTTATTTTTGGGTGTTCAGGACTAAAATCTTGAAGGAGATGTAAAATTAAAAGGTAACCTGATGGTTTTTATTCTCGTGTTGCCTTTTAAACTGAGAGAGTTGTACCTACTGCTTGTCCATCTTGAATTGAATTAGATGTACTCAACATGGAGATTGAAGTGTCAAACCACCAATTGAGCTAGAAACATTGAACTTTTGCTGCATGAATTTGGCAGATTTTCTCTCCTTGAAATCTCAGCTAACACTCCTCAGCTTCGTTGAAGATGCAAACCTAAAACATTTTTAATTCTCATTTTGGGATGGAATTTGCGCACGATAGTATTATTCGTATAATTGCAAGAGGCGCGCATTACACACAAGAACTTGAGTGCGGTAATATTACAAAAGGCTTTTCAATCATCAAATGCGCAGAATCATGGCTTCCAGTGAACTTTTATTTTTTGCAATTGTCAACTAGTTTAGAGTAGGATCGGATGTTCCTTTTGTCCTCGACCCTGTTAAGGACATTTTGCCTTCTCAGATTCCACAGCGTCAGAGTCTTTGTGATTTGATGGTTGGAATAAATAGCAATCACTACTTACTGCAGCTTGCCTTGGTGAGGAAACATCAGCAGATGGAGAGTGAGGCAGCAGTTTGGGTTCCGAGACAGGGACATCAAATGATGATGGCTCATGGATCGAAATCGCTTTCTGTTCCATTAACTCCCTCAAGAACTTTTCGTTCTGCGCAATCCGTATCTGAAGCTCTTTCTGTGCCTGCGCAATAGCCGTAAAACAAAAGAATGAAAAGATAAAAACACTAAAAGTTTACTCAACAGGTGCTACAGACTGATGTTGAAATTCCCAAAACCTTGCGATACAAAACAGTGTCCAAGTTCAGGATTCTGCTCTCTTATTCTTAGTTACTTTTTCATGTGTTTTTTTATCACCCTGCTTAGCCCTTTTGTCCCTGCTACATGAAGCATCCATTCTTCCTTATGTCGCCTATGAATTTGATTTAAACCATTTTAAATTATCATTCAACAGTTATCCAAATTCCAAAAACCCTTTGTATTTTGAATTATTTCCCCATAATTCTAATGTGCATTCTCTTAAGCCTGACCTACTACTGTCTGTCAATATTATATCATCTATAAATGCCATGAAGTTATCATGGTATCATTGATACAACAAAAGGAAATAAACAAACAAGCCATCAAGCCGACTAGAGTATCGAGAATGCATCAAGGCAGCGTGTTTGGCAGTGTGGTAGCGGTTGCTTTTCAAATAGCTTTTCGTGCCGAAAAGCATGCAAATGATGTTTTTTCATTTTTTAAAAATCATTTTTGACATCAGCACATCAAAACGATCCAGAAAGTACAACCGTCACTCAATTTTAGCAAAAAAAAAAAAAAAAAAATTTTTGAATTTTTACAAAACGCCGGTTTGGCAGCAATGCCAAATGGACAAAAACTTAGCTTGGAAGAAAATTATTTGGCTTTTTATGCTCATGCAGCAGCTTTTGAATTTCAATTTGCGTGCGCAAAGCCTCTGTTACATGCACGTCTCTGCAAGAGAATGATTCATTGGAGATTTTGCTTGAACCAATAAAGAAAAAGGGAAAAGGAAGATACCGATCATTGATCATTCACCTATTGGATTCAATGACAAGTGCATCATTGTTACTGTTCGATGAAGCTGTTTTATTCTCTACCGCGGCGGAAGTGCTCTTGTCTCGACACCAAGTAGCAAAACAAGTGGAAAGTTAGGATTAGCAGTCACAAGCTTTAAAAGAAAGAGAGGAAAAGAATCGGTAGAATCGATTGGAAGTTGGAAGCATCACAGAGCTATTTGGTGAATATAAAATCTTCTCTCATTGCTATCAGTATACCACAAATTTGCAGTTGCTTGTGATAGGTTTTGGAATCATGTGACGAAACTACTTGTCTTTCAAAGAGAAGAGAAAAGTTAGCATGACAAAAGGAGGACTTATTTGAAGACAACATATTCCATTGTACAAGAGAAAGATTTTCTAAAATAAAATCGCCAACCAACTATACAATGACAGGAGAGAATGATAAACCAAATTTATGTTTGAAGCAGGATATATGGTTCTAATTATCTGCCCGAAAGAGACAATGTCACTAATACAAGAAGCATGGACTTGTTTCTATGAGAAGGTCATACCATGATTTGTCTCAGGAAATTTTTTAGCAAGGCGGTACTTCTGCAAATCACAAGGCACGTGAAAACAATTGAACAGATTTTAAGTAGAATTTGTTTGTTATGATAAAGGAAAGTCTAGACAAGAAAAATTACCTGCAAATGGCTCTTGACATGATATATACTTAAGCCCTTAACATTCATAATACCCAATATACTTTTTGGAGTTGCAACTACAGTTATTAACAGTGGAGAATGTGAGTTATCGAAGGAAACTACCACGAAAATTTTCTTGGTCAAACAAAGACAAGAGACTCACCATCAGGGCCTCTGAGGGATTTAACTGCATCTACAAAAAGGTCATGAAGCTCAGTCGTCCATCTTATTCTTTGCTTTTGTGAAGTTGCAGCTTCAGGAAGTCGGTTAATGCTGTCATCCATTTGTGCAGCTGACGAACGATAGTTTGCATTATGATTCAACTCAGTGACAGGGATCGATGAAACTTGATGGAAATAAGTTAAACTTTAAACAATACAGTTTACGTAAAGAAAAAGAAACAGATTTAAGATGGCAGAGTTGAGTAGAAAGATCAATATTTTTCATTAACTTCAAATGCCTATATATAGGCTTACATAGAACTTGAAATGCATTAAAACTCTCAACAGACTTGAGAGATTATTGGAATTGAAATCCTAGACTAAGCAGAATGCTTCTGCTGCAAATCCTAAAGGAAATAAACTGTTACAGAATTCAAATATTAAAAAATTGATCTTAATCTTATCTATCTAAAGGCAAAATCTCATAATTCTAACACTCCTCCTTGAGACTTGCCTTAGACAAACCAAGTTTCATCCTTAGAAATTCCAGTCTTGATCTAGGAAGAGCTTTAGTCATTATATCAGCAAGTTGAACATCTGTTGGACAGTAGTGTAGCTTTATAAGCTTGTTCTTCTCAGCTTCTCTTATAGAATGAAACTTCACATTGATGTGCTTGGTTCTGCCATGTTGAACCGGATTTAGAGCAATAGCAATGGCAGATTTATTGTCACAATGAAGCTCAGTTTGTGAGCTTTGTTCTTGACCCAAATCAGCAAGCAATTTGTTCAACCAAATTGCTTGATTTGTAGCAGCTGCCATGGAGATATACTCTGCTTCAGCTGTTGATTGTGCCACCACCTCCTGCTTCTTTGCATTCCAACAGATTGCACCTGAACCAATATTAAAAACATACCCAAACATACCTAGAGGTGCTCTTCATGTCATCAACACTTCCTGCCCAGTCACTATCTGCATAACCAATTAGTTTTACTCCTCCTGTCTTCAAGTACCAAATGCCGAGATCAGCCGTTCCTCTGATGTACTTCAACACCCTTTTAGCAATTCCCATGTGAATATTGCTAGGTGAGCTCATGAACCTTGACAACAAACCAGCTGGAAACATTAAGTCAGGTCTAGTTGCTGTCAAGTATAGTAAACTGCCCACCAGGCTTTTAAATCCAGAGGGATCTTCAAGTTTCTCACCATCATTCTTTGAAACTTTCTCATTTTGTGCTAAAGGAGTTGCTACTTCTTTGCATGACTCAAGTTTGAACTTCTTGAGTATATCAACAGCATATTTCCTTTGTGAAACAAAAATACCCGAACTACATTGATGTATTTCCATTCCAAGAAAGTAGTTCATAATGCCAAGATCAGACATTTCAAAAACATCTTGCATTTCAGTTTTGAACTCTTCCAGTAACTTTGCATTGCTTCCAGTAACTAGCATGTCGTCTACATAGAGTGATATCACCAGCTGCAAACCATCTTCATCTTGTTTCAGATATAGTGTAGCTTCATTTTCACTTCTTTTGAATCCTAGTTGAATCAAATGAGTATCAATTCTGCTGTACCAAGCCCTTGGTGCTTGCTTCAAACCATAAAGAGCTTTGTGTAGCTTGTAAACTTTGTGTTCATCACCACCAACAACAAAGCCTTCTGGTTGCTGAACATAAATTTCTTCAAGTAGTATTCCATTTAGAAAAGCAGACTTCACATCTAAATGATATACTTTCCATCCTTTTTGTCCCGCAAGAGCAAGTAGGAGTCTTATTGTGTCATGCCTAGCTACTGGTGCGAAAGTGTCTCCATAATCCACTCCAGCAACTTGAGCAAAGCCTTTAACAACCAATCTAGCCTTGTGTTTGAAGATTGAACCATCTAGATTGAATTTGGTTCTGAAAACCCACTTCACTCCAATTTCCTTTTTATCTCCAGGAAGTTCAGTCAATCTCCAAGTCCCATTTCTTTCAATGGAATCAATTTCTGATTTCATTGCTTCAATCCAAGCTGGATCTCCTGCAGCTTCAGAGTAATTTGTAGGCTCAGCATGTACAAGGTTACATCTTTCATACACATCAGACAATTGTCTAACCTTAAGTACTGTTGTATCTGAAGTTGCTTCAATGGCTTGTTGATCTTCAACATCACTACTTTGTACTGGTGATTCAAGTACATCTGTGATAGTTTGTTGAACTCCTTTTAAGTCCCAATTCCAGCAGGCATTTTCATCAAATTGCACATCTCTGCTGACCTGAATTTTGGCTGAATTCAGATTGAAAACTCTATAACCTTTTGATTTTGATGCATATCCCACAAGAATCCCTTTCTCTGCTCTAGCATCCAATTTTCCTCTTTTGGCAGATGGAACATGAAAATAGCACAATGATCCAAACACTTTTAAATGTGTGGCAGTAGGCCGGACTCCAAACCATGCCTCCAATGGTGTTTTGTTTTGAACAGACTTGGTTGGAAGTCTATTAAGCAAGTATACTGAAGTATTTACTGCTTCAGCCCATAGAAACCTTGGCAACTTCTTTTCAAACAATATACATCTGGACATCTCCATCACTGTTCTATTCTTCCTTTCAAAAACTCCATTCTGCTGTGGAGAGTAAGGAATCGTCAGCTGGTGTACAATCCCAGCTTCTAAACAAAAGGCATTAAACTCCTTCGAAATATACTCTCCACCATTATCAGTTCTCAACACTTTGATCTTCTGACCACTTTGAGTTTCAGCCATGCTTTTGAAGTTTTTGAACATAGATAGAGCTTGTGACTTGTGTTTCAGAAAATAAACCCAAGTCATTCTACTGAAGTCATCAATGAATAATATAAAATACACATTATTATTCAAAGAAGCTGTGCTCGTAGGTCCACATATGTCTGAGTGAACCAGCTCCATGTGTGTTGCTCTTTTGGATATACCTTTAGGAAATGGTTGTCGATGCTGCTTTCCCAGTTCACAACTTCCACATGTATGAGCAGTAACATGAATTGCAGACATGTTTTCTACCATTCCAGTATCATATAGCAACTTTAATGCATTAAGATTGTAATGACCGAATCTTTTGTGCCAAAGAATGCTTTCATCAATCTTTGCACTAAACACATTTCCATTAACAACATCAAGCTTCAAATAGAAGCTATTACCATCCATTTTGATTTTTGCTATCTCTGAATTATGTGTATCAGTGATAAAGCAAAATTTCTCTTTAAAAGAGACTTCATAACCATTCTTGAGCATTTGTGCAACACTAAGGAGATTTTGATCTAGTTCAGGAATGTAAAGAACATTTGTGATGGTTTTAATACCTCTATTTGTGCTGACTGCAATAGTTCCTTTCCCCTTAGCTTGCACAATATCTCCATTTCCCAGCTTAATCTTCGGTTGAACTGATTTGTCAATAGAGGAGAAAATTGACAGAAATTTAGACATGTGACTTGTGCAGCCACTGTCTATAAGCCATGTATTCAGTTTAGAGGTATTGCTAGCTTGTGTTGCCATAAACAAATGCTCTTCCTCATCTTTGCTTTCTTCAGATACATTTGCTTGTTGTTGAATTTGTTGCTGAGGTTGTCTCTTTTTGATTCTGCAATATTTCTCACTGTGACCGAGATTATTACAGAATAAACATTGAAGAGAAGGTTTCCCCTTAAACCAGCAATCTTTCTCAATATGGTTAGTTCTTCTGCAATAAGAACATGGTGAGAAAGTCTGTCTTTTTGAAGGTATACTTGATTTCCTTTTAGCATACTTGATAGGTTTGTTTCTTGGTAGATTACCAGCACTCCTTTCCCTGTTGTTTGCTTGGAAAGCTCCTTCAACTGCCTCATCATCTCTCATATGAACTCTTTGCTCCTGAATATGAAGTTTGCTAATTAACTCAGCAATAGTCAGACTTTGCAGATCGCAAGATTCTTCTATTGCTGAGATCTTAGCTTCAAATTTTTAAGGAACAAACATCATAAGTTTTTCTACTACCTTATGATCTTCAAATGTGTTTCCAAGAAGCCTCATTTGATTTACAACATCCATTAATCTGCCAGAATAATCTTTGACAGATTCATTGTCTTTCATCTTCATCAACTCAAATTCCCTCTTAAATGCAAGAAGTTTAACTGCTTTGACTCTGCTGCTGCCTTCAAATTCAACTTGAAGCTTATCCCATACCTGTTTTGGTGTTTCCAGATTCATTATTTTTGTGAAAATATGATCTGCAAGACCAGAATGAAGACAGGTAATGGCTTTGTCCTTCTTGAGTTTTTCTTCTTCATGTGCTTTCATTTGAGCAATTGTAGGATTTGCATTCAATGGTGGAGGATCAGAATCGGTTGCCACAACATTCCATAAGCCATGAGATCTTAGATAAAATCTCATTTTGACAGCCCAGATATGATAGAGTTCTCCACTAAATATTGGAATTGCAGATACAATATTATTTGAAGAAGTCATTGACAAAAAAACAGAAAGAAAATAACTCTCAAGTGTTTCGCTCACCCTCTCTATGTTTGCCTCACCTTCTCTTATTGTTATCACTCAAAAGAAAGAAAATTTGTTTGCCCCACAGCCCGTAGGATCAATATGCTCTGATACCACTGATAGAAATAAGTTAAACTTTAAACAATACAATTTACGTAAAGAAAAAGAAACAGATTTAAGATGGCAGAGTTGAGTAGAAAGATCAATATTTTTCATTAACTTCAAATGCCTATATATAGGCTTACATAGAACTTGAAATGCATTAAAATGGAATTGAAATCCTAGACTAAGCAGAATGCTTCTGCTGCAAATCCTGAAGGAAATAAACTGTTACAGAATTCAAATATTAAAAAACTGATCTTAATCTTATCTATCTAAAGGAAAAATCTCATAATTCTAACAAAACTCCCTGTACTTCCTGCATGCATTTTCAACTTGGATGATCATTAACACAAGATCAATGTCAATATCCAATACGTTTTGCATCATGATCAACCTGCTTGCCTTGTTAAGTACAACTATCAGCACCTGATAAAACTGAGTAGAAGTCTTGAACAATTTACGTTACAAAACTTGATTTACTCACATTGAGGGTGGAATTTTGAGAGACGTCATCGACGGGAATTTCAAGCTCCTTGGACAAATATTGAAGTACAAGCTTCTCAGTGGATGTCAAACTCTCCTTAGTGCAGTGCAAACCTGTAAAGCTCCCACCAGAGCACTCGTCCAGGACACCCATCAAATTTTCGTTTTCAGGCTCAGTGATTACATCTTGTCCTCCAAGAAATAAAGAGTCTGAAGGGGGAGTGATATGATCGACTGGTAGAGGACGTTGAAGGAAAGGTGAGGTGGGAAGCTGGAGATCACTCTCAGCAATTGTCAAAGGTGATGGTTGTAAACGGGCGGAGAACATGGTGCCTTTGCGAGGTTGACCAATGTAGCCATAAGAAACAGCATCATTCAAGATAGGGCTCGCGTTTAATGTCCGTGTTAGGAACAAGGATGCCTGTGGGAGGGAATTGGGCGGTTTTGGTTGTACGCAATTAGGCAGGACAGCAGAATATTGGAGATTTTTATTTAAAGAATATAAGCCTACTGACTCAGTATTCAACGAAGAAGGATGGGTTTGCATCGCCCCTTTCCTTCTATTAAAGGGCTTGACAGTACTATAGAATTTCATGATCCTCAAACGAGAGGTCCACTCTTCAGCCTTCACTTTGTCACCTTCTCTCCGGTTAGCAGATAGTGAAGGATATCTAGAAACACAAGGCAATTAGGGCAAGCTACATTATAGCAATAAAACCATCTCCACAAGTACTAAACCTCCAGAATATAATATTTTCAGAATTTGCACCGGTACGAGATACAAACATCATCTTATATAGAAGAAGAAAAAATATTGAATGAAACACTTGAAAACTGAAAAGAAGCAGAGAAAGTGAAAAATAAACCATGGATTATTTGGACAGCACAAGTTACTTTCAAAGTGTGCAAGGGAAGAGGCCATGAGAAAGAAGAAAATCACCTTGAGATGACCCCAATTGCCATGCGTTAAGAAAGAGGAAGAGGGTGCTGTATTTGGTGTGATGGCTTCTGTCTTCCTGCATATTCCTACAAAAACAAGAAAAGCCAACCAATGAAGCTCCCCTGCTTCCCTCTCCTCTCTCCATGTAAATAAGGTAATGATGTTAAAACAAAAACGATGGAGTTTAGGATTCTTGGGGGGTAAAAAAGAACTCCCGTGTCGGGAAGCTTTTGGTAGCTTGTGTTCCTCTGCACTGCATTGTTAAATCATTAGAATCCTTTGGGCATTTAGTTATCACGAATTAGTCCAGTCAATCAATACTTCAAATCAATACTTTTATCAAATAATCCATCGTAGGAGAAGCTTACGAGAACTTCGAGGTAAACAAAGATGTTTCGATGTTGCTCCATTGGATTAGCCTTGTTTAGTTCCCTCGCCTCCCCAATATTGTCATTATACCATTGATCTTAATTGGATTCCATGTTCTGTTTATGTAGAAAGATTCAATTGATTTTCATTACAACAGGATCATAAATTAAAAAAGTGTTTTTGAAATCTAAAAGTACTGTAGCATGAATGTTAAAGAATGAATATCCATTGCCGGGTAACACCTTCAGAATAACAATTGGGATCTGGTCTTCTCCTTCAGACATTCCCAAATCAAACACAATAACGCCAGCTAATCCAATCCTCGTCGGATCAAATTTTTACTGGTCGTTTGGTTCTCAGATAGAAGAGTAACGGCACCATCATGTTTCATTCAAATCACCAAATATGCCACCTTCTGACAATGGAAGGAAATTTACTTTACATGAGTCTCATTACCAGCAGACCAGACAAGAAAATGCGTGCTAAGTCATTACCATGTTAAACAAACTTCATCCTCTAAGTCGAGGATGAGATCAGCATAAACAGCCGTCGTAGATAAAACTGCAAGATGCATTTGACATAATATAAGTATCCAATAAAGTCCATCTCAAGTTTAGAGTATGGCCAGGAAACTGTCCTCTCCTTTAACAATCCTTTGTTCCGTTACAAATGGTGGGGGAAAAAAAGAGATCAGTGCTAATTATTTTTAGGTTGCCGTCTAACTTCGAGGAAACATGCCTTTCCTGGCACCCATTTCTACCTATCTTTGAGCTCCTGCTCAAATTGGAGCAATTTTTCACGGACAGGCTGCAAAAACAGCTTCAAATCCTGACTGACCTGTAGCTTATCTTGCCGCGAGAGATCCTTCTCGTCGCTAATCCGTACTTGCATCTAGAATAGCAAGACCAAGAGTTTAAAATTAATCATTGCAAAAAAAAAAAAAAAAAAGAACTGAAATTAATCATTAGGCAGTCTATTTAAAGATAAGAGCGGACTGACAGGCTAGCACAAACATTCATACAGATGAAAACACAGAGAAATGGTTTGATCAACTACAATTGCCACAGATTAGTAAGTTTATGGGCTATTTGACCTTTTGACAGCCATTTATCACTGTCCATACAAGCAACCAATAGCTGTAGGAATCACTCTATTACCACATTATTAAATAAAAGACAGATTCTCATCTTTTAGAGAATCTGTTATTTTGATGAGAAGATGATGGAGCAAGCAGCAGGGAGATGCACATCATTTTTCAGAGGTCATCCTAAATTTCTCAATATTTTCCTGTCAATTCCATCTAGATTTCATTTTATACTCAACACATTTGAGTGGAAATATAGGACCTACCTGCAGGTCATCCAGCTCACCAAATGAAAACTCCGGAAAATCCAAGTGGCCCTTGACCATCCTTTTCTTCTCTTTGACAATCCATTCCCCTAATCCCATCGACATACCAATTCTTTTAGGATAGGGTAAATAGATAAAGGAGGGAAAGGAGGCAGTTTAAGTGACACCAGGTTACCTTTAATTTTCAGTGTCATTTCATAGGTATATCCAACACGTTTCTTGTTCCTCACAATTACCAAGAATGCCTGCTCACACAAGTAATAACCATCAGTAGGGAAATAAATTTCCCATGCATATCAAATACACATCATAATGAGAAAACGATAATATTATCTGTAAAACAAAACGGTGTGTTTGTGGAGATCAAAGTATTCTGAAATGAAATATTTGTGCAAGACCTCTTGCTAAATAATAATGAGAAATCAAAGAAAAATAGCAAGAAAAAGCACTAGAAATAATGTGAATCAGAACATGAGTTTGAATTTAATAGGGCAAATTTACATGTGAGCGCATCAGATGATAAGACAGGTAATCAATTATCTCACATTTTTTTTCTGATGTTCAGTCCAATTTCGATCTGCACTAGAGAGTACTAGAACTTCTGGTTTGCTTTTTCCTAATATTTGGCATGTATAGGACAATTCAAAGACAAAACACAGAAATTCACAAGAATCAATCAACTTCAAAAACTATGAGGTTAAATAGAAAGCATATTGCAAGATACACAAGTCATGTCATTTCACATGTTTCCCCAGATAAAAACAAAGGAGGAATCATATAGTCAAGAGTAAATTGGAGCAGCTCAAAGTGTCAACTTTTCTGTTACATGCTCATATGAAGTCTGGAATTGGTAAAAAGAAGGAAATATGGATATCTCAACCTTCTCTAAGATTTTCAGTTTTTTTTTATACCTAGAGAGGGCCTGTCTAAAGTAGGAATTCCTTATGACCATTAGTAACTTCTATAAAAGAGGCAAATCTCATAGAACTGACTCTTAACTAAAGAAGCAGCAGCTGAATCAATCAATCATCTATTGCTACACTAAGTGGGTGGGCTAGAAGTTGTTGCTATTTAGTGCGTAGAGTATCAAAGGCAGGTTTGATTGAGGTGAAAATTTGGATGCCAGACGAAGGCGTCACTTCTGCTTAAGCAGAAACGATAAACAGCCCTTTGATCGCTAACTACGTTTTTTTAAGAGCATTTCTGGAAAAGCATTCATGGGAAAACAAACTTCTCTTGCCCATTTCAAAGATAATGGGGTCTCAATTCAAAAAAGCAATACACAGTAGCAGCAGACAAGATAACCCTTTTATTAATGAAGGGAAATTTCGAGACTTCCATCGATCATTTACTTTGGTTGTAAATTCTGTATATGTTACATGCTAAAGGTTTTGGTTTTTTGACCTTTCAACATGCATTATGCAACATGGTGTTGATCTAGTCTAAACACTCCATCTTTACAAATTAAAGTTAAAAAGGAAGAAGAAGAAGAAGAAGAAGAAGACAGAACTCACATCACCAGAACATTTCGACACTTCAGCTATTTGTGCTTTGCCACCAGAGAACTCCAAGGAGCCCACCGACACGAGCAGTTCCTGCAATGAAGGAAAAATCAGAGGCGCGGAATAAATAATGTGGGATAAAAAGAGAGTAAATGACAGACCTTGATCCGATGGGTGGCCCAATTATTAAGATTTTTCTCCTCCCATGTTCCAGCCTGCAATTTATTAATTTTTATTTTGTTTCGGATAAAAGAGGAGAGGAAGAAGGAAAAAGGATAGGTGTGGGTACCGTATTCCAGACAGAACCGAGGGAGTTCGGTTGAGAAAGAAGGTGTTGAGGGGAGAGCTTCTTAGGAAGAGGAAGGGGAGCTGCGTCAGCTGTTGCTTCCCTCACCCAATACCTATATGACCCTCCTCCTCCATTCTCCTCCATTCTCTCTCTCTCTCTCTCTATTATATATATATATATATATATATATAATCAATCAAATACTATATAGTAATTTACCTGACAGACCGAAATAAATAAAGAAAGAAAGAGATCAAATTGATACTTTTTTAAAAAAAATATTACAGATAGAAGGATCAATAACAACCAATTGTTTAAAAAACAATCAATCAAAATCAGATATGAATGGCGGAGGAGCAAAGGAGAGGCAGCTAATGCTGCTGCTGGCTGCCCAAAGAAGAAGAAGAAGAAGAAGAAGAAAAAGTCTCTGGTCGTCGTCTTGACCTCTATTTGACATTATTATTATTATATTTAAAAATGATTAATTAATTGCTAGCAATGATACATTAATTAACTCGATAGAAAGCGGTAGCAGACCTTACAAGAAGTGACACGACGAGGTAGCCACCCACAAGTGCATCTCTCTCTTTCCCTTTGAGTTGGATCGTACGGGCACTTCTTGTTGTCTGCCTACCTTACAGGAAGTGACACGACTACACTTCCTTCCATATACAGTATGTATGTATGTATGTATATAAGCATGTATGTATTAATCCAATGGACGTCGCATCCACATCCAAATGAATCCACATCACATGCACTGCACCATCAACAAGACAAGCCAACAATAACCCTGTCTCTGCTGTCTTAAGTTTGACCACACGATTCATGTTTTCAGTTCACACCACATCGAATCATCTGTCCCATGTTTATAACGTCATCTTTCTTTCTCTCCAATGACTCGCGTCACAGTCAAGACAATAACCAAACAGCGCTCTCTTTCCCCCCTTTACTTTCCTTACTCCACGCTTATCATCATCATCATCTCCTCCTCCTCCTCCTACTTCTTACCATACAATTAAGAAGCTTTTTAACGTACTGCCTCCTGTATACTTATATTTCTTCATAAATTAATTCATTGCAAGAGATCAGGCTATCTTGCACACTTCCTAAAGCTATGCCCGTTAATTACCAGCCAGTTGTAGATGACGAGACCTCCATCCCCAAAAGCAGCAGCAGCAGCAGCAGCAGGGTATAATATATGTATAATTGTAATTAATTTAACGTCATGAAATCTTCAATATTGTGATTAATTAATTAATTAATTAATTCTTAATATTTGTCTTATATCTTTTATACACGTACACACACACACACACACATAGATGGATGATGAGGACCAGCTGGTGTACACTCTGGATGATGCCCTCGATTCTGCGGGCTTTGGAAAATTCCAGTTTCTGGTGCTTGCTTATGCCGGTCTTGGTTGGTTTGCTGAAGCCATGGAAATTATGATCCTTTCCTTTGTGGGTCCTGCTGTCAAGTCCCAGTGGAATCTCTCCTCTACCCAGGAGAGTTTGCTCTCTACGGTTGTCTTTGCTGGCATGCTTGTTGGAGCTTATTCTTGGGGCCTTTTTTCTGATCACTGTGGAAGAAGGCAAGTCCATCTATATATTTTATTTCATATGCCTATTGCCCCGTTGATAATGAATCTGTCTCTCCATTTGTAAACTTGTATCCGTATAGCTTTGCAAATTAATTGCTGAAAAACTTCATAAATTAATTGCAGAAAACTTTATAAATTCATTGCAGAAAACTAGCCGTTTTTCTACTTCTGGCAATAAAATTTATGATGCCTTTACTTCTGTCGCTCATGGGCATATTAATTTATTGAAGATGCTTTCTTTTAGTAAGAATCTAATCTAGATTCCATTCATCATTAATATCGATTTCAACACTTTTCAAATAGAAAGATCTTCAATTTCCACTGCTTAATTTTGAATAGCTTCTGTGACAATTCAAGGGTTCATTGTGAAGCACAAATCATGTTCCTTTATGTCAACCCTGGTGTGTGTGTCAGTGTGTGTGTATCTTGATCTTATCTAGTTTTTCTAATTCCATTTTCTGTTTCCAGAAAGGGTTTCCTAGGAATAACTATTATAACTAGTGCAGCTGGATTTTTGAGTACTTTCTCCCCGAATTATGTATCATTGTTGATTCTCCGTTGTTTGGTTGGGGTTGGCCTGGGTGGTGGACCTGTATTTTCCTCCTGGTTTCTAGAGTTTGTTCCGGCTTCACATAGAGGCACCTGGATGGTTGTCTTCTCAGCTTTCTGGACATTCGGAACCATTTTTGAGGCTGCACTTGCATGGGTACTGTGTTCTATTTTCTCACTACTACAACTACTATCCAAGCTGTTGTTGCTTCTTCATTTTATTTCTTTGAAGTTTTATTTGACTATCTGAACAAGGTGATTGATATGAATATGGCATTTGCTTTCGCACTCTGATTTGAGAAAAAGGTGTTGCTCTTTAATTTTTTGAATGTTGAAGTCAGTTCCGGTCGTAAGAAAAGAAAGATAATCTGCTTTGTATTCTCTTTCTTTCTTTCTTTCTTGTTTGAACTTCTGTTGCAGGGGTTGTGCACTTTTTCTCTCTTACTCTTTTGCCTTTTCCATTCTGGTTTTTGACAGATTTTTCCGTATATGGTAAAAGTTTTTGAGGGTTAGGTTGTCAAATAGAGATTTAAGGCAGAGACACGAAACTTGATGAGTGAGTTTTCAACTGTTGGAACTTTAGGTTTATTCATCCAAGACTACTAAATTCGACCACTCAAGGAATTGAAGACTCCTGATATGCTTTAGTTTCAATTTACTTTTATCTTATTCCTTGTTAACATTCTCTCTGTTCTTAACGTCTGAAATTGTTTAGTGTCCTTGCAGGGGACTCTTGTCTGCTTATTTAGATTCACCCTTTTTGAACCAGAAAAGTTGCAGAAAAACACATGACCTTACTTTTCATCTTCCATGGTGGTATATGACAACTGCCTTTTTTCTTCCATACTACTTCATTGATCTGTTAGTATGCAGCTCTTGAAGTTATATGTAGTTATTATCCTTGTCCTTTCTCTCCAATGTTTTTCAAATGACATCTTTTTACTGAAAAATAAAATAAAAAAACTGTTCTTATTGAGTATTTTTCTTAAGGTAACTGTATTTCTGTACTTATTGCAGATTGTCTTGCCTAAATTGAATTGGAGGTGGCTACTTGCATTCTCCTCTTTACCATCTATTGCCCAGCTTTTCTTTTATTGGATAGTACCAGAGTCTCCAAGGTACCTGTCCATGAAAGGAAGAATAACGGAGGCACATAATATTCTGGAGAAGATAGCTCAACTGAACCAATCAAAACTTCCTTCTGGATTGCTTGTTTCTGATAGTACAATTGGACTGGATGAAGAATCTGCCCCGTCAAAATATACACCTCTACTCTCCTCAACTAGAAAACTGGTTTCAGATTTTAAATCAGGCTTCTCATCATTTGTTATGCTTTTCTCATCAAAGTTAATTCGAACAACACTTCTTTTGTGGTTGTTATTCTTTGGAAATGCATTCTTATATTATGGTATCATATTGCTTACTTCAGAGTTAAGTAGTGAGGAAGGAAAATGTGCCTCAACTGTCTTGCGGTCAGAAAATCTCCAGGATGACAGCCTCTACATAAATGTATTTATTACTAGTTTGGCAGGTATTGCATGCCTAGTAAACTTTCTCTGCACTTAATGTTGAGATTTGAAAATTGTTCTACAACATGAAGTAATTACTTCTTAACTTTAAATTTTTATGTAGTACTATCATTTTAAGGAATAATGATCAGGTAAATCTTTTCTTAAAAATTTATGTTGTAGAGCTTCCTGGGATTCTTTTATCAGCCATTATTGTGGATAGATTTGGCCGCAAGCTTTCAATGGCATTCATGTTTGTCTTAGCTTGTATTTTCCTCCTGCCCCTGATTTTCCATCAGCATGCGACTTTGACAACAGCATTGTTATTTGGAGCTCGCATGTGTGCCATAGGAACCTTCACAGTCGCTTCAATATATGCCCCAGAGGTAAGTCCTGGAATACTCAATTTTTTTTGAAGACCTTTTATTCAAAGCAGTGGTTTACTGCTTGAAGATGTACTTCAGTTTTTTTTTTTTTTTTTTTTTTTTTAAATTTTAATGAATCATTGCTTAAATATTCCCCACCTTCATCTTTTTTCTGATCAGGATCAATAATCTTTTCTATTGAAACCAACTTGAGGGATGTAGTTTTTAGATGGGAAACATGATAATGCATTTGTTAGAAAATGCAAGTTTCTGGAATCCCTTTCTCACCACCCTTGTTCTCTCTGTTCTTGTTGCTTATTTTTCTTGCTAATAAAACCATAGATTGATCAATTGGCAATTGGCGAATATAGGAATATGGTTAAGAATGTAATCCGCTCTCTTATCTGCTAAGATTGGCTAGTAGAAATATACATCCTTGTCTCTTTTCATGCTAATCTTGAATGTTTCCTCTATTTTATTTATATACGGGAATGATTCTGGAGTCTTTTGGGAGTGAATAACTCTCATCATAGTTAGTCAGCATACAAAATGAATTGCTACTGCTCTTAAAAAGATGCTGTTTTGAATTCTACGAAATTGGTCTGTTTCTTGTCCATCGTCAAGTTGCTGCATCCTTTGAATTGATCCTTCATTATTGTATCTTGAATCCATTAATAGGAATAATATGTCATTGCATTTGGAAGTTGATTTTGTTGTAACCCTGTCTTCATTAGAATTAGCCAATAACATAGTCATAACCCATGGAAGTTGGTTACTTTTCCATTGTGCTTAATGCCATTCCGATTTGCTTCAAGCACCTTTAAGATGACCTTTGAACTGGTTTTAAATAATTTATTTGTGGTAATTTCCTTTTTCTCTAGGTGTATCCAACGGCTATTAGGGCAACTGGGGCAGGAGTTGCAAGTGCTGTAGGGAGGATTGGTGGCATGGTATGCCCTCTTGTGGCAGTTGGGCTAGTGACGGGTTGCCACCTTAAGGAAGCTATCATTTTGTTCGAGGTTGTGATTGTTGTTTCAGTAGTCTGTGTCCTGCTCTTCCAATTTGAGACCAGTGGGCGGGAATTGAGTGACAGTTTAGCTGCATCTGATCGAAAACAAGTAGTTGTTGTTGGGTAGCAAATTTATACCCATTCAAGCAGTGGAAACTAGATGTATTTTCTTGTACTTTCTATTTGATTGTTTAGAACAGGAAGTCCATGTATCAGATCACGGTTCTGCAAAATCGGCTGTCCAGGAAGGGAGAACAAATGCTAATCCTTTATGCATGCCTATGCCCTCGTCGCGCAAGGTTGATTTAACCATGTATAGCAGAGTACGAGGCGACATGTATCATTTACTTTCTTGCCTTACCAGTTCAAATTCAGGAGTTGAATTCTTTTTCATTTCCCCTCTCATTGAACATCTATGGAGCTAGAGCAACAAGCTCTGAAATGACAAGTCTCTAGCTATAAAACATCAAAATATATTGACTTGAATCACTGTAAGCCGTCGTGATTAGCTTTGTCTGTCAATGAATCTCGCACGGTAATATCATGCTTTTCAATTTTTAACGGTGTGGTTGCATAATTTTTCGTGTGATGATAGAGGAACGGGTTGATGAAGTCACATGAAGCATTGTTTTTTTATTTATTTATTTAGGTGGGTGTCCGGACCAGCTTGCGTGCACCACGACTAATCCCATGGCTCACTGAACATCCTGCAAACCCAGTGAGCATGTAAGGTACCACGGGGATGATAAGCGTGCATGGTGAGGTTTGAATCCAAGATACAGAGAAAAAGAACAAGTTCTGAATCTAGAATGCAAAAAAAAAGAACAAGTTTCTTCAATCATTAAATCAAGACCTTCAACCATTGAGTCAAGACCAATAATTAACCTGGGACAGTTTATTTGTGAAAATGTATGTATGACAAAAAACGGACCACGCCTAAAATCAGGTCAAGTTCTAATTGTTCACGCCGACTCTGTAATACTAAGATTGGCTAAGCCCTATTTGGCCACTCCAGGAGCAACTGTTCATGGCCATTATGGGGAAATCCTTTACGAAGGAGATACATTAGTTACATTTATATATGATAATGAAGGGTGCTGTCCAAAGGGTGCTCTTAATTAATTTGCAGGTCTAAATTTTAATATGCTTGCTGCCTACGTGGGCATCATATGAAGTGTGTTAAATTTAATGCCGAGTAGACGACCAGTCGTGGAATTAACCATTGGGAGAGTGTCAGAAATTCAGAATAGTCACATTAATAGAAGAGAGGATGCAGTAAAGAGAGCAAAAACAATTGGTTTACAGCCTGCATAAACACCATGAACCATGCATTTTCAGTGTTCTGGTCATTTTTATATATGTTTTTCAAAAGAGAAATTCTAGTTTCTCTTATCTTTCTGGGTTATTCCAACCGAAATTGCTTCAGTACAGGCTTAACGTTCTTTTTCCTGCCAAGAGTGGTTTATCTGCAGGCTTAAGCAAGGTATTTGTTCATAGTTATATTTGCAAAATGTTCATAACATACATATGTATCATATGCTCTAAACATACCTTGTTCATAGTTGTTTTTCTTCCCTTTTCTTGTTCTTTTTTTCGATCATCGAGATCGGCACTGGTTGTATGGTACTGTAGCTAATGCAGAAGGATTGAATAGTCGGCTATGGATATTTTGATTTGGATTACGTACAAAGCTTATCATATACATTTTTGAATCAAATGTACAGGTCAAAGCTCAAGAAGAAGTGGCATGGCTGTGTCAAATAATATATATGAAAAACTGGACGTAACTTTTAATTAGATCATTGAGGAAATTCTACAAGTTCAATGATGGATTAGCTCATTGTGACTAGTTCGTGGCATGGGAAGCTTTTAAATTAAGTTCAGAATATGCTTTTTTTGTCAGTCTTATTATTTCTTATTTAATTTCCTATTAAGGTTCGTCTTCCATTTTGATTTGGTCCGCTGCAGATCTATTTAAGCTACCGTAATCTTTTCTCTTAATTCAGATGAGAAATGAAGTACGGGTAGGGTTCTTGTTTTTGACCATTTTCGTGAATTCTATACTCTTTTCGTCTTCCTCAAAAACTTGTCTACACCAAGAAATTATAGAAACCGCACGTTGTTACTCATCTTCTAGTTCTACTTCTTCTCAGATACTCAATTTCCTCTCCATCCCACAAAATCAATCACTCGACACCGAAGCTTTCGCATTTTTATACAGAGAATTTGAGAGGAGAGAAACGGGTTTTTCTTGTATATACATAACAAAAAAATGTTATTTGTTGTGTTATAAAATTATTTTTTTTAAAATATAAAATTATTTTATTTTTATTTTTGCTTAAAATTAATATTATTACTTTTTATTTTTTCAAATTATTTTTGATGGGTTAATATTAAAAATAATTTTTTAAAAAAATATATAATTTTAATATTTTTTTAAATAAAAAACATTTTAAAAAATAACTTTAAACATACCGCCAAACACTCTCAACATGAGATCGATGAACTGTTACCGATCTGTTTAGGGGTACGTGGAGCAACTAGCTGATGATGAGATCCACTTGTCTGCTCTTGCCTATACTCTTACTTTGGCCACACCGACCATGCCTTCACTTTTCTCATTTTCCATGTTTAGCCATGTATTTCGATAACTTCTATATAACCAACCGGCATATGTAGCTGGACAGGACAGGATGACTCTTTCAGTTGAAAAGAAGAGGATACAAGAACTTGTATGTGTGTGTGTGTGATACACACATACATGTTCTTGTATCCTCTTCTTTTCAACTGAAAGAATCATCCTGTCCTGTCCAGCTACATATGCCGCAGTTCACTCCACACAAATTATCTATTTTCCCTTCTTTTCAACCGAAAGAGTCATCCTGTCCTGTCCAGGTACTGGACAATTGTAATGGTAACAACCGCAAAAAAGACTATCATTTCCTAGTTTCAGGTTAGTTCATATTTTCTTGATTCTATGTTCTCATGCGCAGCTCAGCTCCATTTATGCATCTTCCAAGAAAGTATCACAGCAGTATTAGTGTTTCGTGTTGTTTGATTCGTGTCCATGTGTACCCAAGCAATTGTTATTAACAAGTAAAGCTTCATAAACTTATATCCAGTTGGCCGCTTCTGTAAGGTATTCAGTCTTTTGTTTTTTTCAATGATTGATACTTCACTATTGATCTTCTTTCTTGAGTTGAAACTACAAGTAATTTGGTTTTTGACGTAAAAGCAGTGATATATAGCATCGATCTCTGACTGCTACGCCCATGAATGAGCCAGCTGAGACCTCCGTCAGGGTAAGCGCTGAGATTTCTTGATGATCATACAATCAATCTTGAAATTGAATATGTATAAAACATGATAATTTTTCGTTTGTTTGTTACCCTGTGGCCGTGACAATTTTTTGATTTCTTTGGTATGTTGTTGACCGGCCACCACAAAGATGGACGGGGAAAACCTTGTATACACTGTGGATGAGGCTCTTGCTTCTGTGGGATTTGGGAAATTCCAACGTCCCGTGCTTGTTTATGCTGGACTTGCTTTTATTGCAGAAGCAATGGAAGTTATGATTCTCTCTTTTGTGGGACCGGCGGTCAAGTCCCAGTGGGATCTCTCATCAAGCCAAGAGAGTCTGCTATCAACTGCTGTTTTTGGTGGCATGTTTATTGGATCATTTTTTTGGGGACTCGTTTCAGATCATCATGGAAGGAGGCAAGCCATCATTTCCCCCCTTATTCCTTGCATTAATTATATGTTGTGCCTTGCTAATAATCTTCACTGTTTCCTTGACGTGTAAAGTTAAGAATCCTTCATGATGTCTGTATGGATATATTTGTGTATATTGTATAGCTTCAGGAATTTGGAAAAAACTTGCACAAACTTTTCTGATGCTTCTATGGTAGATCTTTCTCTATTTAAGGTTTTAGGTTGACAAAATCTGCTCTTTCAAAGTTTCAATTACACAGATTTGCAATATTTTGGTGGTTTTCCTATTATTTTTGGCTGTCATGCTCGCTTCCAATTTAAAGTTTATGAAGGGCAAATGATTTCCAAATAGGCAAACTGGCAAGTATTCTGTAAATACCCTTCTCATTACATCATCAAAGCTAAAGATCAAGTTTCCATCAAGTGTTGATCCATTCTGCTAAAGATGTTACTGTACAAATACGATGTTTTTCTTTGAAACCATCCGTTTGGATTTGAATCTTTAAACGAGACTCTTACAAACCCATGGTTAAATATTTTACCTCATCTTACAAGTTGTTTTAGTTCCATTTGGTCTTTCCAGGAAGGGTTTCCTAGGAGCAACTCTTCTGACTTGTGGAGCTGGATTGTTGAGTGCTTTCTCCCCAAATTATGCATATCTGGTGATTCTTCGTTGTTTGGTTGGCTCCGGGCTGGGTGGTGGAAGTGTATTCAGCTCCTGGTTTCTAGAGTTTGTTCCCGCTTCACATAGAGGAAAAAGGATGCTTCTACTCTCATGGTTCTGGGCATTTGGGTCAATTTTTGAGGCTTTTCTTGCATGGGTGTGTACCATTTCCTGAATTCTGAACAAAAAAAGTAGCTGAAAAAAACTTGATTTTATCATAAACGCTCATGGTAGTAAGTGTTAAAGGCCATTTTTCCTCATCATTATCTGATATTTTGGTACATTGCTCGGCTAATATTACATTACAGTGTCTGCACAAGCTGGGCAGCATGGGGCATGCTAAAAGTGCACAAAACTCATAAGAGAGGACGAGTTCAGATATTAAAGTCATTTATGCTTCACATGTCTTATCACCCGGGGAATTCTTTTCTTCATAATTAATTGTATTTTCTGTAATTCTTGCAGATGGTGGTGCCAAGGTTGGGTTGGAGATGGCTACTCGCGGTATCCTGTTTACCAGCATTTGCTCTGCTTCTCTTTTATTCTCATGTACCAGAATCTCCAAGGTATCTATGCATGAAAGGCAGAATAAATGATGCATATAATATTCTGGAGAAAATAGCTCTGCTCAACCAATCACAACTCCCTCCAGGAGAGCTTGTTCCTGATAGTACAATTGGGCTGGATGAAGAATCTGCAACATCAGAATATACCCCTCTCCTCTCCACCACTGAAAAAATGGATTTGGATTTTAGATCAGGATTCCAATCATTTCTTATGCTTTTCTCATCAAAACTAATCCGAACAACACTTCTTCTCTGGGAGTCACTCTTTGGAAATGTATTCTCATATTATGGTATCATATTGCTGACTTCAGAGCTAAGTAGTGGGCAAAGCAGATGTGGCTCAAATCTCTTGAAATCAGAAAATCCTGACAGCCTCTACATAAATGTATTTATTTCTAATTTGGCAGGTATTGCATGCCTACTCTCTTCATCTCCATGCAATTAATGTTTGACATTTTGAGAATTGTTCTGCAATGTGATATATCTCCTGTCTCTAACTTTCTTGTACAGTTACCAAATTAAGCAATGCATAATAACATGTTTTCTTATAAATCTATACTATTGTAGAGCTTCCTGGGATTGTTTTTGTCAGCAACTATTGTAGATAGAATTGGCCGCAAGCTTACGGTAGCTGTTGCGTTTGTCTTGGCTGGTATCTTCCTTTTACCTCTGGTTTACCATCAGTCTGCAACATTAACGATGTCATTCTTGTTTGGAGCTCGAATGAGTACCAAAGCAGCCCTCTCAGTTGCTACAATATATGGTCTGGAGGTAAGTCCTATAATACTTTGTTCAGGGCATTTTATCCGTAGCAAGATGTTGACTGGGTAAAATGTTCCCGTCATCTCAGTCTTAACTTCCGTGATCATTTTTCTTTTGACTTTTGACTCCAAAATGCATTTGTAAGAAACCTCTGCACACACATCTGAGGGGCAGGGAGAATTGGTTCTGAATAATTGATTTATACTGGTATCGTTTCCATCTAGTTATATCCGACATCCGTCAGGGCAACTGGTGCTGGAGCTGCATATGCTGCGGGGAAGGTTGGTGGCATGATATGTCCTCTTGTGGCAGTTGGCCTGGTGACTAACTGCCAGATCACAGAAGCCATCATCCTGTTTGAGGTCCTGATGGCTGTTTCAGCAGTCTGTGTCATGTTCATCCCAGTTGATACCAAGGGACAGAAATTGTGCGACAGCATAGATGTATCTGATTCAAAACAGGTTGTCGTTGGGCAGTGAATTCTACCCCTTCCACAATTGTAGAAAAGAAATGTATTTTGGTTCCTTACATTAAATAACTATCTGCTTATTAAATAATATTTATGTAGTCTTATTTACTTAAAAGTAGAATAGTACTTTTAGTTTAACATATATATATTTTATTTATATTTAGGTTAACACTGTGAACTCATAATATACAGACTATTCAGAATTCTAGTTTTATTTTTGTGTTTCATCTTAATTATTACAACACTGCCAACTCATTGCATGCCCGAGGTTGATTCTGACCATAGCAGAACGCTGATTGACATAATTTTTTTTCTGAAGTTCAAGTCTCAGAAGTTGAAAATGTTCATCTCTTCTGCCGTTGAATACCTTTTGAGCTAAAGCAGCAAAAACTGTCATGACAAGTCTCCAAGGACTTGCGATCCTCCTCTTCCGAGTTTCTTAAATATTGCTAAAGATCTTTGACTTGTTCGGCGATGTTTTCTAACCTTCCATTTTCTCATGTTTGATTACGCATTAAAATAATTACCAAAAAATAATTAATAGACAAAATTGCCAAAACCTTCGCCATTGATACTCATGCGTCACCTCCTCACTTCATTAGTTTCATCTTCTTAGATGCAGAAAAGGGAAAATAAACATCAACAGTGCACTGCTCAAACTTCTTACACATCACGAAACTGTGCTCCGAAATTTCTCATCTACCAATAATACAAAATGATGTAACCCTGTAAACAAGTAGTACAAAGCTAAACACAAGCAATGCCATAGACCAAGTAATATTGTGTACTATTTTCTTCTCTTATGGAGGCAGGACTGCCTATAAAAACTTAAACAAGCTAAATCGATACAGTCAAGGATAAAATAACTAATCACAGCCAAAAAAGGATGCACCCCGGTTAGAAAAGGCTAGAATCCTCTACACCATCATCATCCAAAACGCTGCCAGCCACCATACTTGCACTCCGGTTAGAGCCAACTCGAGGGATGTTAAAATATCAACACCAGACTTGTTAAAATAAACTAACCAAGTCAGCAAAGTTGTCATATTCTTTTGCAGTTTGTTAGTTTCAATTATTGCTTTGCTAATTATAGGAAGTTGTTAGTATTCTGTGGCTAGAATAATGGAAGCAACTGTTAGTTTCTATTTGCACGTAGCTAATTTACCTATATAAAGCATATCAGTCCAGCTCAATAATATCATCTCATTTCGTTCTCATCTTTCAGTGTACTTCTCTGTTTCTTATTGTTATCTTTTTGTTATCTTTATTATTTCACAATTGGTATCAGAGCTTGGTTTAAGAGAGATCTTTGTTTCTGTTTTTTGAGAGCTAAACACGTAAGGAAAAGAGAGAGTATTGAGAGTTAAACACGTAAGGGAAAGAGAGAGTGAGATGGGTGATCTTCAAGTCATTGGAGGGATTAAAAAGCTCAACAATCATAACTACAAAACTTGGTCAACATGCATGATGTCTTACATGCAGGGCCAAGATTTGTGGGAAGTTGTGAGTGGTTGTGAAATTACACAACCAGAGGCTGAAGATGCAAGCGGTACTCTACGAAAATGGAAGATAAAGGCAGGCAAAACAATGTTTGCTTTGAAAACTACAATAGAAGAAGATGTGCTGAAACATATTCGAGATGCCAAAATTCATCATGAAGCTTGGAATACATTTGCCAAGCTATTCTCCAAGAAGAATGACACAAAACTTCAACTATTGGAGAGTGAACTACTGTCAGTAGCTCAACGTGAGCTCCCTGTTGCCCAGTTCTTTCATAAGGTGAAGACTTTATGCAGAGAGATTTCTGAATTGGATACAGAAGCTCCAATTGGTGAAACCAGGATGAAAAGAATAATCATTCATGGTTTACATCCAGAATTCAGAAGCTTTGTTGCTGCAGTACAAGGATGGCAAAACCAACCATCACTTGTTGAGTTTGAGAATTTGCTTGCTGGACAAGAAGCCTTAGCTAAGCAAATGGGAGGAGCTTCAACCAAGGGTGAAGAGGAAGCACTCTACGTCAACAAAGGCAGCAGGAACTTTAAGCAGTATGGAAATGGTGGAGTGAAAAAGTACAGTGACAAGATCAAAAGTCATCAAGGTGCAGGAGGCAACCATTCAATGGGAGGCTGGAAAAATCAAAGCAACAACAAGAAATTTGAAGGAAAATGTTACAATTACGGGAAGAGAGGTCATATGGCCAGAGTCTGCAATTTGCAGAAAAAATACATGGAGAGTAATGTTGCTACCTCTAAAGTTGAAGATGAATGGGATGCAAAGGCACTACTTGTCACAAAGGAAGAAGACAATGAACTGGCTCTTACTGCAACAACTATTCTGTGTGATGTTGTTAATACCAGAATTGAAGCCGAATGGGATATTCAGACAATATCTATAGCAGGAGAAGATGATGAACAAGCCTTCACAACAAATATGTCTGATCAAATTGATTATGAAAGTGACTGGATTGTAGACTCTGGCTGCTCAAATCACATGACTGGAGATAAGGAGAAGCTGCAGAATTTGACAAAATACAAGGGAAATCGTGTGGTAATAACAGCCAACAATTCAAAGTTACCAATAGCTCACGTTGGTAATACAATGGTTTCTAATCATCACAGTGACAATGAAGTGGCACTGCAAAAGGTTTACCATGTTCCAGGTATGAAGAAAAATCTTCTCTCAGTGTCACAGCTAACATCGGCTAGGCATTATGTTTTATTTGGACCACAAGATGTGAGAGTTTATCACAATCTTGAGGTTACAGAGGAGCCACTAATGAAGGGTCAAAGGCGAGAATCAGTCTATGTAATGTCAGTAGAAACTGCATACATAGATAAGACCAGGAAGAATGAAACACCAGATTTATGGCACTCACGGTTGAGTCATGTCAGCTATTCCAAGCTGGCTGTGATGATGAAGAAATCAATGGTGGAAGGTCTTCCTCAACTTGAAGTAAAAACAGATGTGGTATGTGAAGGATGTCAGTATGGAAAGGCACACCAATTGTCGTATGAAGAGTCAAAATTCAAAGCCAAGAAACCATTAGAATTGGTTCATTCTGATGTGTTTGGCCCGGTGAAACAAGCATCTCTCAGTGGAATGAGGTACATAGTGACCTTTATTGATGACTTTTCACGGTATGTATGGGTATATTTTCAAAAGGAGAAATCTGAAACATTCTCACAATTCAAAGAATTCAAGAGTGCAGCAGAAGCAGAAACTAGTGAACATATTCAGTCTCTACGCACGGATAATGGGGGAGAATATACGTCAGATGAATTCTTCAAGTTCTTACAGAGTCATCGAATAAGTCATCAATTCACATGTGCCAACACCCCACAACAGAATGGCATCACAAAAAGGAAGAACAAGC
>NC_133301.1:15879566-16009566 GCF_005239225.2 Populus alba | reverse complement strand
CCTAAACCCTAAACCCTGAACCCACGCCTGAACCTGAAAACCTAAAACCCTAAAACCTTTTTTTGGACCTAAACCACTAGGGAAGGCCAAGGCCCGAACCCTAAACGCTGGGCCACCCTAAACCCTACGGGGACGCCTAAACCCAGTTCCTGTAAACTCAGGCAACCCTAAACCCTAAACACCTAGGGGATAACCCAGCGTCGAAACGGACCTCTTATCCCTAAGTTCGGTACGCCAACCGCTGGGGAGTCTCCCTAAACGTCTAAACCTAAAAAACTAAACCCTAAACCCTAAACTAACCCTAATAAACCCTAAACCCTAAACCCTAAAACCCTAAACCCTAAAAACCCCTAAACCTCAAGAAACCCTTAAACCCTAAACCCTAAACCCCTAAAACTAAGACCTAAAACCCTAAATAAACCTACTAATCCCAACCTAAAACCCTAACCCTAAATCCTAACCCTAAACCCTAAATCCTAAACTAACCCTAACCTAAACCCCTAAACTAAACAAACCCTACCCCTAGAACCCTAAATCCTAAACCCACCTAACCCCTAAACCCTAAACCCTAAAATCCCTAAACCTAAACCTAACCCTAAAAGCCAAACCCCAAACCCAAACCCCAAAACCAAACCCCCCAACCAGAACCTGGAACCCCAACAAACCCTGAACCCCGAACCCCC
This sequence comes from Populus alba, assembly GCF_005239225.2. Classification (NCBI taxonomy): domain Eukaryota; kingdom Viridiplantae; phylum Streptophyta; class Magnoliopsida; order Malpighiales; family Salicaceae; genus Populus; species Populus alba. The sequence continues at coordinate 16,008,883 of NC_133301.1, read as the reverse complement.
AAACCGAACCCTGAACCCCGAACCCTGAACCCTGAACCCTGAACCCTATAAACCCTAAACCTTTTTTTTGGATAAGAAGGGAAAGGCACTGCCCGAGAACCCAAAACGCGTGCGTAGGGTTATAAGGTCACCGCCCAGTACGGGGACGAAACTCCTGCTGACCCCAGGCTCTTACGAGGGGATACAAGCGCAAGGCGTCGAACCCGTCCCCGGCTTATGCGGAGCGCAGCGCTCTCTACCAGGTACGCCACGACCCTTCGGGGGTCCCTAAACCTGAAACCCTAAACAGAAAACACCTAAACCCTATGAACCCTAAACCCCGAAACCTAAACCCCTCTATAAGCCATAAACCGCTAAAGCCCTAAACCCTAAACCCTAAGTCCTAAAAGCCTAACCCTAAGCCTAAAACCTTAAAAACCCTAAACCCTTAAACCCGAAACGCAACCCCAAACCCAAAAGCCGAGGAAAATCAACCTAAACGCCTAAACTAAAACCTAAACTAAACCCCAAACCCCAAACCCTAAAATCTAAAATCCTGTAAAGGAAAAATAAAATCTAAGCCCTTAATAACCCCCAACCCAAACCCTAAACCCCAACGAACCCCTAACCTAGCCCGTTGGGAAAACCCTAAAGTCCCTAATCCTAAACTAAAAGGAATTCCAATCCCAAACTCCGAACCCATTTTTTCCTCAAACCCTCCCTAAACCCTAAACCCTTAAAAGTGGGTGCAACACGAGGACTTCGTAGGAGCTAAACCGTAAAACCAAAACCCTAACCCAAAACGCAAAACCTAAAAGCCAAACCCCAAACTCAGAACCCAAACCCCAAACCCTAAACCCCAAACCCAAAAACCTAAAAAACCTAAACCCTAAAACTAAAACCCTATACCATAATCCGAAACTCTAAATCCTAACTCCGAACTCTAAAATCTTAAAATCTCATACCTTGAACCTCAAAACTCAAACCCTAATACAGTAAACTCAAACCCTAACGGAAAAATGGTAAAGCTACGCTCTTTGCATCTTTTTTTTTATTAAATCTAATTTACTTTTATATAAAAAAAAAAACTGAATTTTCCTAGAGCATAAATTTAACATTTTGAGTACCCGGGAGTTAACAAAAACAATAGAGACCAAGTTACACATTTCCATTATCCACACTATTCTCTTATTGATATTTTTCTAAGCTGTGATATCTTATTATTTCGCTGAGGCTCTCCGGAGTTTTTATCGATTCTTATTTGTCGTTTTTTGACGAAAGTTATTCTTATTTTGACTAATTGAAACTTCATCTAGTTTTATAAGTATAAAATTTGTAATGTAACGTTGAGAAGCAAAATAGCCTGCCTCCGCTATATTCCAAACGGGGAAGGTTTGATTGTCTCCAACATTGGCCTGGCATTCCAGTTCACAAGTTAAATACAAACAACAATATTCTGACATAATTTTAGCAATAATTTTTTTAAATGGTATAAAGTTGAGCACAAAAATCACAAGACCTTAAATTGAAAGATCCCATCCTAACAAACAGTCTAGGTTTGGGGCCAGCATTCTAACTTGTGCAATGTATGGCCGAGTTTGAGGCCATTTCAAGTTTATGTTTTCTTCTATCCACATTGACAGAATATTAAACGATTCAGGATCCCTTCCCTTCCTTCACTTTATTGAAATTGGTAATGCGTTTGATTCACAAACGCACAATTCGCATTGCCAAATGCACATTATATATGACAAAGCCTTTGGTTTGTAAGTACACATTACACAGACAAAAGTTAATTTTTGTCATCATCAACCTGCTCCCCATGGTTGAAACATAACTTTGTTCTATATATTTAACAAGTAGTAGTGGTAGTAATATCAATATCAATATCCTCTGTTTAAACTGGAAGAAATTGAGCATGATACAATGATCCTTTAATTTTTGGCATTCCTTGATCTACCTTTTATTTGGATGATCGGCAACATAATTCCTCAAAGAAGGTGAGTGGGTGAGACCATCAGGAGCAACTGTTGTATTTTGAGTTCCATTCTTCTGCTGCATTTCTTCTCCTTGCTGTGTAAACCTCTGATCCAAGGGGTAACATCCTCACTGATCTTGATCATGATAAAGAAGATGACGCGGTAGATGACAATCATACTGAATATGACGCTGAGATCTACCCCATTTTGACCGGTGCACATCAATCTGGAATATGTTTTCCAGTATGTACTCACCAGGTATCTTGGGAAGATCAGGTGATTGGTTGTCGAACAGCAATCCTTTCAAATCATTTTGGTATTGTCCCTGAAAGGCATCCATAGACATGCCTCTTTAATTGCTTTCAGCTACGTACAGATGTAAGGATGTTATCGATAAATGAACGAATGTATGGATGCAGGTTCACTGTTACCTGTAGAGCCCAGAAGTGGAAGCTAATGTATGACATTGGGTATCTCCACACAGGCTTTGGTATGTCATTTGGGAGCCTAAAGTATCCAGATACTAGCATGAATATTCCTGACAATGACATGAAGAAAGCATGCAGTTAGTTGTTTGTAAGGGTGGTTAATTTATTTATTTACTACAAGTAAATATTAACAGAAGAATATATATTATATATATATATAGAAACTGAATTCCTGCCCCAATGATAATGCCCATTAGGAAATTGGGGACAAATGCTGGCTATGGCCATCAATCAAGCTTTCAACTACGGTGACACTCGCAAAAAGGCACAGCACGAAGAAAAGATAATGTTCAAATCCTGGATGAAGGCGAACCATGAAATAACAAACAGTTCCAGAGATAAAAGTTATCATTATCAGGAACGGCATTGCAGAAATGGTGTTGCTAATCACAAATGCGACCACGCCATAGTGCCCATTTAGCCTCTCTCTCTGGAAGACCTGCGAAAAGAAAAATAATTAAACCAGCAAGCGCCATCGCTATTAATTAGCAGCTTTGATAAGGCAAGTGTACGTAACTTGTGAGCAGTAGTAAAGAAAATAAAAAATAAAAAGCAATTAATTACCTTCATCTCTTCTACAAAGGAAGGAAACCCACCAATTGACATGAAACGTGACAAAACCAAAGACAAACGAGGCACATGACCCTCTTGCCTGTTCCGGATTAATCCAGAGAAACAAATATTTTTAGTTAGAAGATATATACTCCTCGTCGTAAATAACAACTAACTAAGCTTAGGAGCAGAGGATTGATACATTTCATAAACAGTACCAGTATAGAGTTGTAACCCGTCCCCACGTTGAGATAGATAGTTCCAATGCAGACAGTGACCACAATATAAATCACTAGTCGAAGCCAGTAATACCCAAAATCCCTTGACATGTTAATGAGCGAACGCTTTGTCAGAGTAAAGGCCTGCATCAAGAAACTAGCCCGGCTTCCTCCTGATTCTAGCACCTCTCCTTTCTGCGACAACAACATCAATTAGCTAGTAATTTTGAATCCTATTTAATTGGTACACAAAAGAGAAAAATGAGTTGATGGCAATAAGCTGCTACTGTATGAGAATTACAAGGCTTTGCTAAAATTAAATCTGTGAAAATGTTGATCAGATTGCAAACTGGAGGAGCGCCTCGAAATTAAAACACTTACAACTTTGGATATCTCCTCAACCTTCTCTCTTGCTGCATAACAGTACTGAGAAGTACGATAGTAAGCAGTCAGAGATCTGATAGCTTCAGCCGTGGTTATCTTCTCTATAGGATCATCACTTGCCTCAAACTGAGCAGAAACACAAGTTAGTTAATTAAGAGAATTCATTATCAATCAGGCCTAAAGCAACAAATCTAGTGAAATTTAGAGAGAGAGATAATGGGCAAGAGTAGATCAAACGAAGGCAATGCAATCAGTTCTTTCATTGAGAGATGCAAATCAATATCGCGTGATCTCCTTTAAAATAAAACTAGCCTGTAAATTCCTGAAGTTGCTAGTACAAGTCAACTCATTTTTCAATAAAAACCGAAAAAAAAACAGAAAAGTAATAATTAAATAAGAGCAAATGCTATACCCGCAGTTTCATGGACCCTTTCAGAGTAGCCTTCACTTTGTCGAAGTCAGAATTGATGCACCTAAGGAAATGATCAGAAGGGTTTCTCAAAGCAGGGCAGGGAAAGCCAGCTTGTGCAAAGAACTGTACGTAAGGAAGGGTGCATGCTCATTCAGTGTTTGAGTTAAATGATCATGTAGATTATATATATATATATAAAGGAGCGAGGATTCTTGCCTCGTATGCTTCTGCAGCCTGACCGAAGTAAACAGTTTTGCCTCCTGAAAGCAAGTACAATCTATCAAAAAGCTCAAAAAACTTCGCTGCTAGGCTGGTGTATTGAAGCAATGACAGTTTCTTCCATCTCTAGATAAGCCGCGAAGCGTCTGAGTTACAAAGAAAGCTGAAGCACTGCGGCACACACGCACGTACACACACATATAATTCCACACATACATATATACATACACACACATAAATACATATATATATAGATATATACACACACATATAATAAAAAAATTATTAGAGTCTGGTGAAGGAATTGAAAAGGCGAAAAACAATTATCTCATCAAAAAGAAAAGAAAAATGTTAGGAAACAGAATGGAATTATATATATGTACCTGTCAAGTCCACTAGTTGGTTCATCAAGAAAGAGCAGTCTGGGCCTCATCAGGATTTCAAGAGCAATGCTGACCCTTCTCTTCTCTCCCCCACTGATCCCACGCAAATGCCAATTCCCAATAACAGTATCGGCACAATCTTGGAGACCCATCTCTATTATGGTGCTCTCAACCAACGCACGCTTCTCGGACCAAGGCATCTTATCAGGAAGACGTAACCGAGCTGAATAGGAGATTGTTTCCCTCACCGTCAAAGTACCGAGCAAGTTGTCATCTTGTGTCACATACGCCTAATTAATTAAGTTCAAAACGGTATTATAATTAATTTATTAAGTAATTTCTCTCTTGGAATAAATAATGATATTGCTTAAAATTAATATTGTACAAAAGGTAGTTAATTAAGAGCTAGAAAAGCAGAGCATATATATATAAAGACAGAGAAGAAATGAAACTAGAAGAGAAACAGCTTGTATACTCACAGCAGTCCCAAAAGAGAGCTTGGTTTTGCGACCGTTGAGGAGGACCGTTCCAGAGAGGAAGGCATTAGCAGCAAGGCGACTCGAGAGAGCATCAAGGAGAGTGGATTTGCCAGAGCCAGAAGGACCCATAAGTGCAGTGAGAGTTCCAGGCTCAGCATAGCCAGTAAGTCCCTCCAAAACATTTTGTGTTTCTCCACTACCGAGGGTAACCATCACAGTTAGATCCTTCCATGTAAGCCTTGCCGACACATCTCCTACGAATTCTGTGCTCGTTCTGTCTCTCCAAAGGGCCTCGCTCAGAGGACTCAAACCTCCTACCACTGTTCCATCCACCGCTATTCCCTCTACAATCCCTGATGGTTTGCTTGCCTCTATCTCCATTATTACTTTATTCGTTGATGGGTTCCTCGCCATCCTTTAGATATTATTATAGCTTGTATTGATCAAGAGAGAGATATCAAATGCAAGAGAGGATTGAACCAAGGCAAAATTAGGATGCAGCTGAGGCAAGAAAGATGTGATGAGAATATATAAACGTATGGGGATTATAAAGAAACCAAAGGTAGAGTAGTGAGGTATATATTGTATGAATTTAACCGATTTGAGGTAGGAATAACTAAAGCAGGTTAAAATCACAAAGTCTCGTGCAAAGAGAGCCTCGACTGATCAACAACTTCGTTAATTTTGCTTAGTCGTCTTTGTTGTGTGACAAAATCTGACAGCAAGCTGCAACACAATTTTTTTTCTCTAGCACTCCACATATAAATGTCATGTTTGAGATTCAGCAAGCTGGTTGGCTTCGAGAATCAATTAGATTAAGAAATGATCTCAAACATAACCGAAGGAGTAAGTGGATGCATGGAATTAGGTAGAGTAGTAGTGTAAGAAATACTCCTTTGGCTCTGATGGGCGGTTATGCTAGAATAGGCAATAATGAGAAGAGAAGATTGGATTCATAAAAAGAAGAAGAAGAAGAAGAAGATAAAGAAAGAAGATGAGGAGCAGAGTGAGGGAGTTTACAGATATTGGATGCACCAACAAGATTACCATTTTTTTCCATTATTATCCAATAAATGTTTTCTGGTAGTTGTTGGTAGCGGCATTTAATTCAAGACCCACACACATTGAAAAACCCATTTGTTAGTTTACATCTTCTACACAGCGACATAATATTATTATTGACTCGTTTATGAACTAGATTTTGGAAAACAAACCTACGTATACGTACGTGCCTGATGCCTCATCTTCTATACATCCATACACGTACGTACATACATTCAACTGTATTGGGGGGTCACTACTAGAAAGAGGGGCAATTAGCAACGGAATTTAGCAACGGATAATTCCGTTGCTAAATTCAGTATCAGATTTGCAACGGATTACACATATATTAGTTTTTTAATATCAGCAACGGATTTTAGCAACGGAAAATCCGTTGCAAAATTTACGTTGAATTTAGCAACGGATTTTCCGCTGCTAAGTAAAAAATAATTAATTAAATTTTAATATAAAACCAAATTTACGAAGACCGTTGATAACATTTCCAAGGATAAAATCTCAACCGTTTATTCTTTGCTGGCTTTGGTAAATCGATCCGCACCAACTTCTCCCCCCACACCGAGATGCAAACAGATCGAGACCAAATGAACAAAACCAACAGGTGAAAATTAATGATCTTCCACTCTTCCACTCTTCCAGTCGATCTCCTTCGTCCCTAAGAACATCGATCCATAAGTGTAGAAAAATCACCCTCTCTTCATCGATTTGATTTTCCTTTTTCCCAAACATTTCATCTTCTTCGCGTCTTCAGGATCCCTAATTCTTCTCCTTCATCTGAACAAAATCGAACCAGACCCATCATTATCACCATCGAACATGCTGGTTTAAGGTATCTCATTGTAAACGGGTTGGGTGTTTCACGGTTTTCTTCAATAGTTCAGGTAAGTAATTAATGGTTTTTGTTTTTGTTTTTGTTTGTTGCAATTTAACTTGCACTAAAAAATTTTCACCCAACTTTCCCAATCTCAGGTTTTTTTTCTATCATGTCGAACGATCTCGGTCACCTGTAACTCAAGAACACAGGTAACATTTTTTTTTTTCAATGCTTTGAATAATGGTTTTAGGCTATTAATTCGATAATATAGGTGTTTATGAAATGTTTTTTACCATGATCTATAACGTAATTAAGCATGTGTAATTGAAAATTTATCAAAACCCCCAATTTAATTTTTAGGGTTACGGTTCATAAATATTTGAATGTCCCAGCAGTTGAGCTATAATCATTTTTTGCTTCCCTTTGGTTTCTTTTTGCCAGTAGATAGTTGTTTTCCCCCATGAGATACCTTCATATCATCGTGTAAGTGGGATGATTTTTTCTGTTCAAACTCCTGTTTTGTAAGATCCAATGTTATATCTCCACATTTTCTCATCTCCTTAGGCATATAATTGTCTTTAAACAAAACAAGGCTTTTATCACCTTTGCTCCCATTGTCTCTCGGGTCACAACATAATTTTTTTAGAGCAACTAACTTTTTCCAGTCAAAGTAGCTTGATAACACTCGAAATAGTGAAAGTTATGAAGGGTTTCAGATTAGAATTTAGGTCTTACAGGTACTGTATTATTGAATTTGATAGCAGTTGATTGGGCATGGTATTCTGACATCAAGATACAACCATGAGTAGTGTTTGTTTTTTGTTCATTTAGTAATTTGTGTTCTTAAACCATGAGAGGAGAATGAATTCTATGAATACGCGCGACAAAATATTATAACATTACCATAATCTCTGTCAATACTAGTGCATTAGTGTAGTTCTTCATTATGTTGTTTGATCTTATCTGCTGCTGATCTGATGCCTTTTGTTTTGAAAACGAAGCTGGGTTAAGACATAAAGATTGATTGTTGATGATGTTCTTCTATCATAATATCAAACCAAATTCACATGATAATTTTTTGAAGTTAAGCAGATTCATAATCAGGTTACTGATTTCTGTGTTTCAGGTTCCTGTTAGATACCTTAGGTTTATTTCATTTGACTGAGTCTACATACCTATGCATTGATTAAGTGGTGTGTATTGATTCTCTTGTATCAAAATTTAAATATGCATATTTAAGTACTGATGTTTAAATGTTCTGTTTTTTGTCTTCCATTTGCTACTTTTAGTTGGATTCTGTTTGTATCCTAATTAGTGGCTTAATGTAGGCACAATCTACTGATTTATCGATAAAGCAAAAAATTAAAAAAAATAATTAGGACAAGAAATGGTTTGGATTCTGAAGTGACTGTTTTACTTTAATGGAAAGAAACAAACTATTTCATCACAGATAACGTAAACTTCTTTACATTAAGACAAAAAAACTGTAAAGAATATAGATTTTTTTATTATTATAAGTGATAGTTTTTAATTAGAATGAAATATAATAATATTGTATAATTAGATTACGACAAATTAATGCAAAATATAATGATATTATAAAAGCCTTTAATTTCAGTCATCTTTGCTGTCGTTTCAAGTCTGAACAGAAGAAACCATGGATCATGTTATGAGTCTCAAGTGTTCTGTTTTTAGGTTAGATCTTAGAAGAAAAAAAAATTGTTATGAGAAGACAATTGCCATGAAAATATGAAAACTAAACGGTACTTTAACTTGGATATGCTTTCTGTTTTTCATAGTTTAACTTAGATTTGTTTTAAAGACTAGCAATTGATAAAGCTGGATGGGTTTAACATACTGTTTATGTTTTTTATTTTTCCAGCAATATGAATGGCTTAATGGATCACAATATAAATCAATAGAGTTGGTTAAGTCTGATTGGGTTGCAACAAGGAAATCTCCACCTTCGGCCATTGATTATTGGGGCTTTGGTAAGTCTATTTTGCTCCATTTTTTGATGGTTGCTTAATTAGATTATGCTTAATTTGTCTATTGGGCATGCCTATTGTAATCTTTTCAATTACTGAATGTATTGCTGTAAATTAAAGCAATCTTTTCAATTAATGAATGTATTGCTGTATATTAAAGCACAGACGTCAATTGTTTTTCCTTCCATTTCATGTAGTAATAAATAAGAATTGGATTGAATAATTTCAAGATAAAAGAGACCTAAAGCAACGTTTTTTCAGGAAGAAATAAGACCAAACAAGATTCTTGATTTATTGATGCACATGCAACAATTAATAGCACCAGTCTCTTTTGCTTTATTTGTTGAGCCATCAAAGGACACTATCTGTGGGTGATTTTCGTTTTTCCAAGCTTATATTGGAATTCCCGAAGACTACAGTACTGTGTGGATGTTAATGGGAGCACACGTATAACCAGTTTAACATAGAAATAATAATAATAAGAAGAAGAAGAAAAAAAACAATTCTTGAGTTTTGAGAACCAACATCTATGGACATCAAGCAATTACCAGTCTGCTTGGTCATTAAATTATATGCCATATTCTAATTAGTTAGGTAGGTTTTTTTGTTTTTTTAATAATCAAATCCCCTCTTTTCATGTGCTTTATTTATAAGAGATCTCAAGAACTTGAGTACTCCACATAAAATCAAAAGGGTAAACTGAAGAAAAAGGAAAAAAAAATAAGGTTCCCCATTCAAGAGTTACTAACTAGTGAATTTTATTGCAAGTAATGATTTCCCATTTGAAAAGGAGATGTCTGCTTTTTTTCTCCTGCTAAATTCCAACAGATTCCAATTAGCTAGCACATATCTGGAAGACCTTGTCTTCTGGATCATTTCAAGCTTTTTACACAAAGCAAGCATCCGGTCCCTCTGTGCATTTTATTTCCCTTCATGTCTTTCCACCCTTTCAGACGCATCCTTGGAATCAAAACAGGGGCTATTAAATTAAATGAAAATTTTCAGGTTATATCTAAAATGAAAAAATATTTGTTATGAGAAGACAAGTACCAAACAAATATTAAAATTTCATTCTTTAACTTGTATATGCTTTTTTGCTTTTCATAGTTTTAACTTGGATTTGTTTTAAAAACTAGAAATTGTTATAACTTGATGGGTGTAACATACTGTTTATGTTTTTTTTATTTTTCCAGCAATATGAATGGCTTATTGGATCACAATATAATCCAATAGAGTTGGCTAAATCTAATTGGGTTGCAATAAGAAAACCTCCACCTTGTGCCATTGATTCTTGGGGATTAGGTAAGTTCTATTTTGCTCTATTTTTACATGGTTGCTTAATTATATCGTGCATGATTTTTCTGTTGGGCATGCCTATTGTAATGTTTTCAAGTAGTTGGAACTCTGCCTTTCATGTGGTACATATTTTATTTTAAAGGATTGTTTAAGTACTAGTAGTTAAAGAAGTATGCTTATTTCAAAAAATACTTATTGGTGTTGTCATGTTAATTAGATTAACATGGATGATCGATCGTGGATGTATCGTCGTCTTATGGATGGTCGCCTTTGTCCTGAATACATTACCGGTGTTAGAAGATTTATCAATTTTGCATTTTCAATTGATAAAAATATATCTGGGGGAAAAATTAGATGTCCTTGTGTGAGGTGCAAAAAATCAAAAGTTTTTAAAGGAGGATGATGTTTGTAAACATCTATTGACAAAAGGTTTTTTACCTTGTTATGAAAATTGGACTGTACATGGGGAGCCTTATGTCGCAGAACCAATATTGGCTGGACCTTCATCGATTATAATGAGTCATGCTGTGAATGATGTTTGTCTAGAGAATCCATATAGGAATCTGGTTATGGATGCAATGGGGGTTTGGTGATGCATTCTGTAATGATAATGTGTCTAGTCCTGTGGTAGCTGGAGAAATTCCAAATCCGGAGGCAACTAAATTTTTTAACCTTTTGAAAGCTGCGGAGGAGCCGTTGTGGGATGGGTGTACCAAGCAATCCAAATTATCTGCTTGTGTACAATTGCTCAATATGAAGTCAAATTTAAATTTGACTCAGAATGCCTTCAATAATTTTATTGACTTTACAAAAAGTTGCATGCCTAATGATGAAAATTTGGTTTCAAATTTTTATGATGCCAAGAAATTTATGCGACCACTTGGACTTGGTTATGAGAAATATGATGTGTGTCCTAATTACTGTATGCTGTACTATGGGGAAGATGCAATGAAAATAAATTGTGATTTTTGTGGAAGTTCACGATACAAACCTAGAAATCCAACTAGTAAAGGTTTCCAATAAGGCGGAGAAGCAACTTCGATACTTTCCCTTAACACCAAGGCTTCAGAGACTGTTCATGTCTCCATATCATGCCAAAGATATGACATGGCATCATTTTCATAATTCTGATAATGGGGTTATGGTGCACCCATCTGATGGGGAGGCATGGAAAGAGTTTAATCGTGTCCACTTAAGCTTTGCATCAGATCCGAGAAATATTCGGTTAGGGTTGTGCACTGATGGGTTTTGTCCATTTGACATGTCTTCAAATACATATTCTTGTTGGCCAGTAATTGTAACTGTTTATAATTTGCCTCCGTGGAAGTGCATGACTAGACCATTCATGTTTTTGACAATGATGATTCCTGGGCCAAAGAATCCGGGTAAAAAGCTTGATGTTTTCCTAAGACCTTTGATTGATGAGTTAAAGAATTTGTGGTCTGTTGGTGTTGAAACATATGATGTATACAGAAAGGAAAATTTTCAATTAAGGGCAGCTTTTGATGTGGACAATTAGTGACTTTCCAGCATATGGCATGTTATCGGTGGAGTACTCATGGAAATCTGTCTTGTCCTTATTGTATGGAGCATAGCAAGGCTTTTTAGATTAAAAAATGGAGGGAAAACTACATTTTTTGATTGTCATCGACGATTCTTACCTATGAACCACCCATATAGATTTCAATCTGATAAGTTTTTGAAAGGAGTAATTGAAATGCTCCCTCCTTTACCTCGTCCATCTGGTTTGGAAATGTTAAACGAAGTGTCCATGTATACTGAGGGACATAATGGAGGTTCATCATATAATGATAAAATTCCTGGCTTTGGGGTTAAGCATAATTGGGTGAAGAAGAGCATTTTCTGGGAGCTTCCATATTGGCATACAAATTTGATTCGTCATAATCTTGATGTCATGCATGTTGAGAAAAATGTCTTTGACAATATTTTTTATACAGTTATGGATTGTCCGAATAGAAGCAAGGACAATTTAAAGGCTAGATTGGATATTCAATTGTATTGTCAGAAGCCAAATTTGCATTTGCAACAAGATATGAGTGGTCGGGTTTTACAAACCTAAAGGCACTTATTGTCTACACAAGAAACAACAACAAGAAGTCTTGTCATGGATGAAGGAATTATCATTTCCTGATGGTTATGCTTCAAGCATTTCAAGATGTGTGAAAGAGGCACAATGTAAGGTTTCAGGGATGAAGAGTCATGATTGTCATGTCTTCATTCAAAGACTTCTTCCAACCGCTTTCCGACCTTACTTACCTAGGCCACTGTGGGAGGCATTAACTGAATTGTCCGTATTTTTTCGAGATATTTGTTCAACAAATTTGAATGCCCAGCACATGGAGTTAATGCAGATGAATATAATTGAAATAATTTGCAAACTTGAAAGGATTTTTCCTCCATCATTCTTTGACTCCATGGAACACTTGACGATACATCTACCTTACGAGGCAAAAGTTGGTGGACCAGTTCAATATCGATGGATGTATCCATTTGAACGGTATGTTTTCATACTATGTTAATTTTATTAACTTTTGATTTTTTAAAAATAAACTAATTGACATAAATGATATAGGTATATGTTTTATCTGAAGAAGAAAGTGACCAATAAAGCTAAAGTTGAGGGTTCCATATGTGAAGCATACTTGATTGATGAAATTACCAATTTTGCATCTCATTATTTTGGTGATGACGTGCAAACAATTTGGAATCGAGTTCCACGGAATGATGATGGTGGCCTTAGAAGTGTAGATGGATGTCTCTCTATTTTTTCCTATCCAGGGAAAAAATTATCCAAAAGATTTTATAGAAGGCAGTTGTCACATGCTGAAATGCAAATTGCGCATAACTATGTGATATTCAATTGTCAAGAACTGAAGCCTTATTTAGAGTAAGTATGAAATATTATTTTGTATTAAATTTATAATAATTTGTTATTAACTTTAACATTTTAAAATTTTAGGCAATGTCGACAAGAGCTAAAGTCACAACAATCACATGCCAGTGATGGTGAAATAGAAAAATTATGTGAAGCAATTTTTCCAAATTGGTTAAAAATAATGTAAGTGTTGTAATAAAATTAATTTATATTTTTATGTCAATTAGCTACTTTAAAAATATTATTAATATCTTTTAAATCATTATTTCTTATGGAGTTAACTATTATGCTAGGTGGAATACCAATCTAATGGAATTGAAAATCAGCTCTTTGGACTTGCTATGGGCCTTCAAACTTCAGTGAAATGTTATAATGGGTATTATGTGAATGGTTTTAAATTTCATACTCAACGTTATGGTCGTTTTAAAAAAGACAATGAATAGTGGAGTTTGTGTGAAAGGAAGTTGTTATGATGATGATGAACGTGATTATTATGGAATGCTTAAAGAAGTTGTTCGGCTAAAATACTTGGGGAGTAAGTGCAAGTTATTTATGTTTAAATGTAATTGGTATGATACAAAACGAGGGATTAGAGTGCATCCTTCGAATGGTTTGGTTGAAATCAAGCATACATCTCGACTACACGGAAATGAAGATTTTGTGTTAGCACAACAATGTCAACAAGTCTACTATACATATCCACCTGGTAATAAATCATCTGAATGGTGGACGGTTATTAAGACAACTGCTAGAAGTCGTTATAATGTTGATATGGGTGAATTTATTGAAGATGCAAACAATGTGAGATCATTTGATGTTGATCAATCAGATGAGATTTCTCAACCATCTCTTGTCCTTCCTACTCAAACACTTGATGATCCAAATATACTTGTTGAATCATCTCATTATGAAGAAATCGGGCAACATGAATTGATTCAACTTGACATAAATTGGGGAAACAAAGATGATGAAGCAGAAGAAGATGGTGATGGTGAAGAAGAAGAAGAAGAAGAAGAAGAAGAAGAAGAAGATGATGATGATGATGATGAGGATGATTGTTATGGTGGTGATGGTTAGGAGTGATGATAATAATGAGTAGCACAAGTTAATTTTATTTCGTAGTATATGTAATGAATTATCTTTATTATATGTATGGATGATTTCATATTATTTGACAATATTTAGGCTTTCAATGTTTTGTTTTATTATTATTTTATTCAAGTGTGTGGTTATGCATCACATTACATAAATCATTTTCATTGACCTTTGAAACCATTTATAACCTTTCAAGTATCAATCTTTAAATTGTGTGATTTTGATGTTATATTTTATTTTGTGATTTGTTTTCTTGCTTATAGGTGCTGAAGCGTGAAAGAAAGGGTTTTTCCTACTCAATCTTTTGATTTATAGGACCAAACATTAAGGTAAGCATACTCATAAATTTTGATTTCTGCTTAATTAATTATTTAGAATTTTATCTTTTTTTTATTGTTTGTGTTAATTGGCTTATGACAATTTAAACTTCATGGCTGATTTTTGTAATTGCAAAGAATGCTTAATGAAATTGTCTTGATGTTATTTACATATTTGGTTTTGTTGCAGTAATTATTTTATTTGAAGTATAATATTTTTCGGAGTGATGGCTATTATTGTTATGTTGTATATATTCATATGATAATGTATATATTTTTTCTGGTTTTTAGTATGCCTCGACGAGGATCCATATTAGAATCTAGGAGTGACAGGTCCACATCAAGGAGTGACAAGTCCACTTCATCCAAATCATTTCAAACTACATCAAGGCATAATAACAAAGCATCCACAGTTCATCAACCTGTGTATCAGAACACAAATGAGTATTATATACCTCATTTGGGGAGTACACATCCTTCTCAACATGATTATGGGAGGGTTGATGCATATCAATATTGTGAGGGATTTCGTTTTCAGGATTTGCTTCAAACTCAAGGAGGTTTCTCTCGAGATAACCAACTTGTTTATGGAGGACATAATTTATATGGGAGTCATGGAGAGTTGATGGTGATGATGATGATGTGAACATTAGAGATGCAGATGAGGGAGACGGTAGTAATGTGAGAGGTGTATGTGATGAGGATGAAGATGGTGTTCCATCATATCACGGTTCAACATCTTCTCCATACAATTATGATCAAATTGTGAAAAGGAAGGGTTTTGACACGCCAATGGATCCAATAACAAGAAAAAAAGAGCTTTGTTTGTATGGAACAACAGAGTAAGTTCAACTTTTTAATAACTAACTGATTAAGGTTTATATTTTCAGGTATGAAAAAAATTACTTATTATTGTATAATTATTTGTTTAATATAAGTTTGTTATTATGTATTTTCAGGTTCAATAATGCATCATCATGTGGACGTGCAATTGGAGATATTTTGAGGTCCAATTTTAAGGGAGCATGGCACTCTTGGGAAAAAGTAGATTCCATGTGCAGGGATGAACTTTTTAGAGAGTTTAAGGTAAGAACCAACACTAATTGCCATAATATTTTTTAATTTTGATCACTTTAATGTAGCATTATGAAAATTATCAACTGAATAGCTATGACTGATTTGTGTTATAATTTGTTCTTATTTCTTGTTTACTCTTTAATATCATTTAATTTCTTTAGTTTATTACATTTTCTTGCAAATTCTGAACAAGATAACACAATATGATTAATTATTTATATAATTTGAAATTTTGTGCACTCTTTTTACTTGGTATATATATTATTTGGTAGAAAAAATATTCCTTTTCTGAGGAAGATGAGTCGATTGTTCGTAATATTTGGGAAGATAAGGCTAGGATAGCTTTGAATCAACAATTGACACGAGCTCGCAAGAATGCCATGGCAAAAAGAAAACACAACAAATATTATAGATTGCCTTGATAAAGGTCCTACCTGGATAAACAATGATGATTGGAATCAAATGATCAAAGATGTTTGGTCCACCCTGAATTTCAAAGGAGGTCTGAATCTGCTAGGAGGAATCGATTATCCCAAACAGATGGGCAAAATAAGCACTCATTCTGGAGGAACGGTGTCATTTGCATCATATCGAGCTAACATGGTAAGGATATATTTTTTTTATGCTTAAGATAATGAATTAAAATTTATAAATTTATCTTTTATAATATTTATTAATCTTGAAAGCAAGAGGAAGCTGGTGGAAAAGAACCTCCATGGGATGATGTCTTTTCAGCTTTGCATCAAAGTACCAAGCAGTCTGGTAGCTTCGTCGATAACAAGTCAAAAAAAAGTGGTTGTATGTATTTTTATTTGATTATTTCTTAATATAACTCAAGTATTATTTAACATTCAAATTAATTTATTGTTGCATGTATTTTATTTGTAGGAAAATTATAAAATGGAGATGATTTCAAAGTATGGAACTGATCGGGAAAATCATCCTTCATTTGATGGAGCAGCTTGGTGTGCGGCTTCAGGAGGAGTTACAAAGGGTAGGGTATATGGTGCACCTCGTATGCCAAAATCTATAGTTAGTCCAAGCTCTTCATCACATTCCTACTCGGTGGAGTCATCATATCCCAGTTCATCATATCGAGCATTGCAAGAGGAGATAAAGAAAAAAGATGATTTGATTTTTTGCAATGAAAACGGCAGATGGATTCCATGCAAGAATATCTTGTGAACAATCTTGGATATCATGGCGGGACATCAAATATTGATCAAGGTATGCCATCACCTTTGACTCCATCAATACCGCCACATATGGCTCCTCAGATAATGACATCTATGGGTCCCACATCTCAACCAATTTATCGACCTACACCTCGACCTTTTATATCCTGATCAACAATATCATGGTTCGTCTTCGCAACCAGAACCATAATTGTATCTTTTGTTGTTTTTTTTGTATTTGAACTTAATTGTATTAATGCAAGTTTAACTAAATTTTTATAATATGAATATTATTTTTATTCTATTTTTTTATTAATTATTGTTAATATTAATTTATGTTGGTTATATATATTCTACAATTTGTAAACTACCCATAAATAAATAAATAAATAAATTAAAAATCATTTTAATAAATAAATAAAATTAATTTAATAAAAATATAATAATCCAATCACCAACGGATTCTCCGTTGGTGATTGCAACTGATGCCTGCATCAGCAACGGATTATCCGTTGCTGATGCAGGCATCAGCGTGCATCAGCAACGGAGAGTCCGTTGTTGATGCATGAATCAGCAACAGATTCCCCGTTGCTGATTCGTCAAACTAGCAACGGATAATCCGTTGCTAGTTTTGCAACGGATTATCCGTTGCTTTTTATAAGCAATGGATTTTCCGTTGCTGCGAAATCAGCAACGGATTTATCCGTTGCAAACAAATCAGCAACGACAAATCTGCATCCGATTTGTGCCGTTGCTAATTCCGTTGCTAAATTGTTTTAGCAACGGATTTCAGTTGTATTTGCAACGGAATTGTCCGTTGCTAATTACCATATTTTTTAGTAGTGGGTGTTGAAACTTGTCGAGCAGCATGTAATTCCTCTAGCCAATATGGTGAATTTGTCTCACTCGACTAATGGTCTCTCCAAGGGGGGGGGGGAAGGTGGGACCTTCACAAATTAAAAATAATGAACTTTAAACAAAAAATTGTTAAATAATTAATTTGATAAAATAACTATAATTTTTAAGTTTGATCATTATATCAGTTTAAATTTAATAAAAAGATTATATAAATCACGTTCTTTACAGAGGTTTTACTCTAAGACAGTTAATATTTTTTTTTTATTATTATTAATATGAATGTCAAGGTCAGTTTACGTGTATTCCAACTAATTCCACAAACTTAAAAAATTAACGACTATGTAATAATATTTCATTTTCTTATTCTTATTTATGAATGTTCAATATGGTTTTGAATAGCCTTAGTAGTTCTAATAAGTTAATGTTCTATTTTTATCTAAACCACATGATCTTTGAATAAATATAATCACCTAATTATCTCCTAACAGATCATTAATCTTGGTATTGAAGAATTCTAAAATTTTTTAAAATATTGAATTAGTCAATCCACTAGTAAAAACAAACCTCAAATTTGCCCTGATTATTTTTTTTTCTAATAAGTTCCAAATTAGAAAATAGTTTGCATGTTATTTTCAGAAGATTTTTATGAATTATTGATTTTTCAAAATATTTTAGATTTTTTCTATATAATTTAGGATTATAACTATAGACCATTAAAAAAAATCCAGTTCTATTTTTTCAAGTCTCAACCTTACTTTAGACTTCATATGATACTTAGAGCTCCATTTTTTATATAAAAAAAATATTTTTGAAAAAAATTTTAATATTTTTTATTTTTGTATTTACTTTAATTTAATTATTTTTTGTATTTTCTATTTATTTTGATGTGTTAATGTTAAAAATAAATTTTTAAAAATAAAAAAATATTTAAATGTATTTTCAAACACAAAGTATTTTAAAAAGAAAACGCTACAACAATATTAAACGGCTCTTCGCTTAATCATGACACTCTACTATGAGTCTATTTATCATTATATAGAACAATAGCAATCTCTATTAATGTTTGCTAGCTATTTCAGTCCTGCTTTGATGCAAGTTGGATTATTTTTTGGCAAAAAAAATAAATATGTAGTCTTTTTCAATATATTTTTTGACAAAAAAAATATAATTAAAAATTTTATACATGCATTTAATGAAACAAGTCAAGAACCATATATGTTAATAAATGAAAAAAAAAAAAAAGTGTTAACATTTCTATTTGACTGGCCTCATTGCAAGTTAAATAAATTTTTTAAATGCTAAATAATAAATATATAAGTGTTATTAACATATTTTTTAACATTGATTAAAAAATTAATTGTGAATCAAAAAGTTTACTTACATATAATAAAAAAATAAAGTGGAGATTATATATGTTAATAAAGAATGTAAGATCTCAAATTAATTTTTAATGTAGTTAAAAATAGAACAATAATGCAATTATTATGGTGAAACACTATTTATTTTTAGTTTTGTATAATAATTTTTTTAAAAACAATGTAAAAAAAGGAATATTGCAAAAAACAAATTATAAAATAATAAAGATAAGAGCAAAAAAAAATGTATAAATAGAACAAATATAGAGTGATTAATATTCCACCAGTAAAGAATAAAAATTAATATTAAAAAATATTCCAATTGAAAAAATGACATTCTAAACTTTAAAAATGTCAATGGAGAGATTATATATATATATATATATTAAAATATTTTTTTTATTTGTAATGATGTTATTTTTATTCAATTTTAATTGGTAAATAGTTAAATAGTTAATTGGGTTGTATACACACACGTGTATAATAAAAATGAATTTAATATGTATATATATCAATTCAAATTTAGTAAATTGTTTTTCTTTGATGTTGGACCTAATGACATTTTTTTTACATGAACAATACAGATAAAATTAATTATATTATTTATCATAAAACACAAGTTAGATATATTTTGATACAAAATATTCTTATACTCAAATTAAATAATTACAAATAAATAGTCAAAATCAGGTCACATCACATTGTAGACAACTAGGCCTCTAATGATATTTTATTTATTTATTGAGAGTGCTATGTGTTGTTAACCCATGTAATTTATTAGAATGGCACATTACTAAACAAAAATTAAAAAATATTTTTTTTTATGGCTTTCCTTTTTGTCTACTTCATGTAATTCAATAAATCCCCACATCAAAAAGTAAAATCACAAATAAGTCGTAGTTAATTTTTTTCAATTTCTTAATTGTTTGCAAATTATATGGTTTGTAAGTCCCACATTTTATTATTATTATTATTATTATTATTATTATTTTCTTGATGTAAATAAATTGCAGTTCTAATTAAAACCTTATGTATTTTTATTTTCTAACAAGTATGTTAAAAAATCAAGACCGAGTGTTTTGGTCATTTTTTTTATTTTTTTTTTCTAAACTCAATTTCATCATGTTTTGATTAATAATGATTACTCGAGCTAGCCTCAATCATTCTTTTAAGTGAATAATTTCTCGTACTATCTTCCATGGAAACATGTCTTTTAAAAAATATAGCATTCCTTAATTTTATAATAGTATTAGGATGAATATCCTTAATACTTGACTTATGTACAAGAAATCTATATACATTATTATTGTATGTATATCTAATAAATACATAATATACAATCTTAGGTCTTATCTTGATTTTTTTTAGTAGGTAGTGTTATATTTGCAAGACACCCCTATGCTTTGAGGTATTTATATGAAGATCTTTTATCTTTTCACAATTCATATGATGTTTTTCTAACTTTTCATGGGATACTTTGTTAAGTATATAATTGGTAACTAGAATTGCCTTCCGCTAGTTTTTATGTACTCCTAGACTTATCAAAATGACATTCGTCATTTTTTTAACGTTCGGTTCTTACATTTCACGATGCCATTTTGTTATGGTGAATAAGGATTAGTAGTTTGGTGAATAATATCATTTTGGATGCGTAATTTATCAAATAGTGCCTTGTATTCTCCACCTCTATCACTTTTTATTACCTTTATCTTTTTGTTAAGTTAATTTTCAACTTCATTCTTGTAATGTTTACAGAGTTAAAGAGCTTTATCTTTGCTTCTTAGAAAATATGTATAACAATATCTTGTGTAATCATATGTTAAAGTAATATAATATTTTCTTCCATTTCTAGTTTGCACAATATTTAAATCACCAATATCTGAGTGTATTAAGTTTAGAGGTTCACCACTTTTTTTAATTATTTGAAAAGAAGATTTTGTGAATTTTAATTCTACATAAAATTTCATACTTATAATTTTTTTTTCTCAAAAATCATACTCAATAATAATTCATAGTTTATTAATATTTGCGTATAATTATAATTCACATGACCTAATCTTTCATGACACACATCACAAGACTCAAACAAATAAGAAGAAGAAAATATTTTTATTTTTGTTCTTCTCATTGGTTATAATGGTCATTACATTCATTTTAAAAAGACCATGACACAAATACTCATTTCCTATAAACATACCATTCTTATAAAGTGTAAATTTATCACTCTAAAAAACCATCTTAAAACTGATTTTACTCGATAATGAATAAGACACTAAATTCTCTCTAATTTTTGTAACATGAAATATATTGTTGAGGGTGATAAGCTTTCTATAAGTCATCTTCAGTATGACCTTTCCAACACCTAATATTTTAGAGGTTGATGAGTTCCCCATTAATAGATTTTCTCTATCCACTTATTTATACATGGAAACTATTCTCTTATTAGCGTGTACATATCTTGTAGCACTAATATCAACCCACCAATGCTCATGATTGTTGATAATATTAACCCTTATTTGACTATTAAACTTTCAAATCTTTTTAATTTCACCTCTAATTTCAATTAATTGGGTCCCTATAGTTCAATGTCTTTTTTAAAATGATAATTGATTGTGATTTTTTTCAATTTAATCTTTAATTGACCCTAAAATTTAATTTAATTATTTTTTGTTATCACATAAGGCCAAGTCTCTTAAAAAATACAAATTTTTTTTTTCAAAAAATATAAATTCAAAGTGTGTGTATTTGTATTAGCATTTATTTTGAATTTAATAACCAATTTATTAAATCTGTGAGAACTTGATTAATATTTCAATAACCCCTGAAATTTTAATTCATAGAATTAATGGTTAATATTATTGTATAAAAGTTGGACCTACAAGTAGAGTGATATTTAAATATCAAGAGTTGATCATAAAATTCTCAGAATTATTTTAAATACTCACAAATTTTAATTGAGAGTATTTGTTTGTTGCAATATATGAATTACAGAAAGTCTTTTTATAAAAAGTTTATTTGGACATACAAGTCCATAATAAATTTAAAACGTGAGATTTATTCACACGAATAAATCTCCATCCTAAACCATAAAAAGACTACATGTTGAAAAACAATCAAAACCTTTAAACCATATTCAGACTACTCAATATAATTTATGTAAGACAGAATACATTAGAGGTATTAATATTTTTTTTTACGTATAATTAGTTTTTTATTCCTGAAATTTATGATAAAACTAGTATATCGATACCTGAATTTCTTAATGATCCGGGTAATATATCTGATTACTTGTAATATATATAGATGATGACTTATTTACCCAAGTAATATATATAGTCACGTAACAATTCTAATACCCACGGCAATGTGCATGCTAATTTATAGAACGTTCATGTTTTTAAAATACAAAATGCATCATTAATTTTTAAAAGGAAAATCAGACGTAAAAAGTTAGGAGAAGTGGGATAAAAAAGAAAAGACAAAAGAGAAAGGAAACTAAACAGTGGACAGAAACACGCGGCGAAGCGAACACTCACAGCCCGGACACCACTGTGAATGACTCTTGCCGACAAACTTACACACAGCTCACACAGTCTCTCTCTCTTACGTGTAGTTACGGTCCGAAAGGCAGAAATATATATATATATACCATCTTTGTCTTCTTTCCTGTTTCGGTCGAGAGTGCTGTAGTATAACATTTCTTCCAGTAGCTTTAATTAATAAATCTCAGTTTGCTTTGAGATTGAACTGATTTTAAATTTAAGATGCATTGCGTTTTTCTCTTCACTACTACTCCACTCTCATCTCCCTCCCCCCTCGCCGCTCCTCTTTAATTAATTAAACTCCTTCCAACCCTATCCTTAATTTCCCAATAGCAGCTATCGCTGCTGCCCCCCTCCCCAACAAAAATTAAGCAAATTAGAGGGTGAATTAAGGCGTTGGTTTGTCTTCCAGTTTAATTTGGAATTGGCCATCAATCTTTCTTTCCCTTTTCTTCTGCTCTTAATCTGTTTCGGTTTTCATATTAATTTAGTTCTCTGGCTAGCTTGGATTTTTGATAAGCTCTCTCTCTCTCTCTCTCTCTCTCTCTCTCTATATATATATATATATATATATATATATATATGTATGTGCGTGCAAGAAATGGAAACATAAACTTGGGGTTGCTTGCTTCTTTTGCCCGCGTATATACATAAATCAGCGAAGAAATCGCCAAAATAGTAAGCTTGAGGGGCCTCTCTCACCAGTCAATCAGTTTCTCTATCTCTTCGCATAAATGAATTGGTCGATTGAGTTGCCCGCAGCCCGCTTCTCTCTCTGCCTAGCTAGCTAAGAAAATTGAATTCAGTGAAAAACAGGATACCGCTTACTCCTACCACCACTACTAAGTCGTATCATCGTCACCGTCACCGTCACCGTCACCGTCACGATGGACCTGAGTGGTAAAAAGAGCGCATCGCGGTCTGTGTTGGTGCCTTCGACAACTCATCAGCGGCAGCACTCCAATCTGGAACGCTTTCTTCAATGTGTAACTCCAACTGCTCCTCCTAAATTCCTTCCCGAGGTAATCTGCCCTTTAATTCCATTCTTCTTTTCTTTTTCGTTCTTGTTTAATTGGATCATTTCTTCCCTTTTTGTTTTCTTCTTTATAAACTAGTAGAAATTAACACAAGGGTTGGTAGGGTCATTCGATTGCAAATTCATAATCTAATGGTACGTTACCATGAGGCCTAAAGCTTCGTTTTCTGAATTTGTTAAATACTCACGCACATGCAAACACACTTTATTTCTTTATAATTATTCCTTTTTTTTTTTCTTTTCTTTTTGGCTTTTGTGTTTTGCTGGTGTCTTCATGAAGCAAAAATTTTTTTTTTTTTAAAAAAACAAAGTAAAAGAAAAGCAATGCTGCTGTTAAATTTGATCTCAGTCGTCGCTTTGGGGAAAAACCGATGACTTTTTCTTTTTATTCTTTCCTTTTCTTTCTTTTCTTCTTTCTTTCTTTCTTTGGGGAGAAACCTGACAAATTATTGACCTAAATAAGGGTCGGGACTTATATGGAATGGCCAGAATTAATTTGAAAAAATAAAAAATATGATTGGAGTTTTTGATATTTTACATGAATTTTTTTTAAAAAAACTACATAAGGCTATAATTTTTTTTTTTAAAATATCAAATATAGTATAATTATTCCACTGAAAAATTAAAAAATAATTTATATGAATATATGGTATTAAAAAAATATATAATATAATATAATTATTAAAAAATAGTATAATTATTTCATATTAAAAAGTTAAGAAACAATCAATTATAAATCTTATAAAAAAATGTTCAGTGTAATTTACTTATCTCATATATTATATAATTATTACAAACCAAAAAAATTATACAATAATTAATGTAGGTGTAGATTATAAAAAAAATACATAAAACTAAATATTTATAAATTATTTTTATATTTTCTAAATTTATTAAAAAATAATAAAAAAAGTTTCATCTAAATTACACCGGTTACCCGTGTTTTTAGTTGACCCGGTGAATTGCACAAGATCAGAATTTTATGATTTGAAACCCGGTCAATTTTCCAGGTAAACCTTACTCCTATTATTTTACTTCGAGGGTGTTTGGGAGTGTGGTAGTGATTGCTTTTCAAATAGTTTTTCGTGCCAAAAAGCATGCCAATAATTTTTTTTATTTTTAAAAAATTATTTTTGATATCAGCACATCAAAACGATCTAAAAAATATAAACCGCACTTAATTTTAACAAAAAAATTTTTTAAATTTTTTTTAAAAACACAGGTTGAAGCTCGTGTTGTGGGCCTAACTAGATTGATATTATTTGTCGGGTTGTACGTTGCATAGCCCATTTTCATAAGGGTCTTATCCAGTTCTATACCGTACCTGGCGGATGCCGCGAATATCCTGTTTCTCTATATTTTATAAAGATTTTTATATCCTGTCTCTTTCTTTCATTTTCTTTTCTTTACACACATCACATGAATGATTTGCCATGTGTTTCCCGTTACTGAAACTTAGTACTCCACCACAGACCAAACAGATAAATGTAGCATTTATTACTTTTTTTTTTTTTAAATTTTAATTTCAATTTTAGTCCTTTTCATCTTGATGTCATGCCTCATCGCCAGAGAGGAAGAAAATCTCTCTGTCTCTCGACCATGGTCAAAATGCTACGTGCTCTTATTGTAGCATATGGTCCCCGACTCCCCGGTCCCTGGTTCCTGCCATGGATAATGCATGGATCGGTAGTGGGATTAAGGAATCCTTGCATTTCAGGCAGCCATCCATTCATTTGATCTCAATTTCAAACATGGTCCCATAGCATATGTGCTCTTGTGGTGTTGTTTAACCCCAAGATCTTTGGTGAGTTAATCGATTCCATTCATGGACATGAATTAAAAGGGGACTAATAGCATGCTTCTCACTTGAGTTGCAGGTTTTTTTTTTTTTTTTTCCCCGTTAAAGTCCCATTATATCCATCTGGGAGAGTAATCTGGTCAATCAATTGTATGCAAGTATGCCAAAAGACCAAACAGATGAGAAAGAAAAAAAAAAGAGAGAAAACATTTTAAATATTTGAACTCTAAAAAATATTGCCATAAGACATTACACCCCATATTAGATTATCTTTCCTTGGGAATTAAGCCTTGAACATGCGTTTTTAACATTAAGTACCGTTGTCGTTTCAAAATTTGCTTTCTTGAATACTTTGCAGAGCTGCATTCGTGATCTAAATAGCTTATGGCAACCACCTGGTACTAAGGATATGGTTGAATATTTCACTTTGGGAGATTTATGGGATTGCTACGATGAATGGAGCGCATATGGTGTTGGCACCCAAGTAGTATTGAGCAGCGGTGACACCATTATGCAATATTATGTCCCTTACCTGTCAGCCATTCAGATTTACAGCAATAAGTCGGTGGTGGCTTCCAGGTTTTGTAACCTTTTTTCTATTCATCTTTTATCTACCAAGATTCAGCTGATAGCAGCTCCTTTGTCTCTGATGATTTGCGGCAGTTAGGTTGAGCTACCGTGCTTTTCTTCTTTTAGGGACTCAAGAGAGTATAGTGAAGTTGTCGAATTTGAAAGTGATTCTTGGAGCGATGACAGCATGAGTGATAAACTGTCGAGGTCGCTAAGCAACAATTCCAGCAAGACATGGGATACCATCTCTGAGGATTCAAGCTTTGACCATGAGGGTTCTTTGTCAATGAGGGATAAGCTTGGCTCTCTGTCCTTTCAGTACTTTGAGATATCTTCTCCTTACTGGAGGGTTCCACTTTTAGAAAAGGTTACATTTTCTTCCTGCTATTGATTTCCATTTAGCACAAAAAGCCCTATAAATCGCTATAGAATGTTGTTCTTTTATGTTTATTGCTATGCTAGGTACATGCCTTTCTGATTTTTTTATTCCTCAGATAACTGAATTAGCCAGGAATAATCCGGGATTAATGACACTCAAGAATGTGGATCTTTCTCCGGCGAGTTGGATGGCTGTTGCTTGGTAAAATCGATTGGTTTCCTTAATGCATTTTATCCATGGTTATCTAGTAATTGTATGGTCTTGATTGTTGATTAGGTACCCCATATATCACATTCCATCTCAGGGAAATGAGAAGGACCTGTCATCATGCTTCTTGACTTATCATACACTTTCATCATCTTTCCAAGGTATCCTACTATCTTGCACCTTTTATTTATTTCCTGATTTTTGTCTGGATTTTCGAATTTCAAAGAATAAAGCATCTTTATCCTAATTCTTCTGAGTCTCATTTTTTATCACAGTTATTCAAAATGACATGGAATTGACTGATATGAACTTTCCTGGGGTAGCACAGTTTCAACTTCTTGCACTCTCATTTTTGTGTTTTATAAACATCCCATGCTTTACAATGTAGACCAAAAACAGTGCAATTTATAATGCCTTTCTGAATATTGATGTAAACAGGTTTCATGAGATTAGCAACTTGTAGGAATGAAAATCAGGACATGATTGGATTGTAAAATGTTCCTCATGCTTCAGTTCAAATAAGTAAAAGAAACCTGAGACGCCCCCCCCTTTTTTTTTCCATACGAAAGACATACCTATTCCTCAAGTGAAGGGAATTTTGAAGGGAGGTGAAAGTATTCTCCTGAGATTGTTATTAGAACCCAACTCCATTGAGAATCAGAAAAATTAGTCTTGTAGCACAGAGATAAAACTCAGGGGATATTGGAAAGCAATTTTATTTTTCATTATCCCCTTAACAACCAGATGGTGCTTGGAAACTGCTCAATCTTGTCCTACAATCCTTCACTTATGCTGGACTTGTGAAATTTGTTTGAACATTGCATTTTAACCTTGAAGTTGCAATTTATCCATATCAATTTCAAAATGTTTTTCTCACTCCGAGGATACATAAATATTGTGTTACCACTCAGAATACAAACTAATCATTCTTCTCTCCATTTTGGGCCAGCTGGCAAATCCTATAGCCTACCATGTTACGTCCAGCATTGACTTCACCAATTTCCTCCACAACTTACAACTTACTGATGTGTATTAGTGTAGTACCTGAAGAAGCATTCAGAATCCCCTCGAGAATTTAGGTCACCATAACTGATTGTTGGGCCTAATCTAGCTAAATTTATGTGGCTTTGTATGATTTTGTTGGATGGCTCTGGTTCTGGTTTTGCTCACTGTTGCTTGCTTCCATGCCTATCCAATGCCAAGGAGCTATTGGATTTGATTTGTTCCATGGCCTTTCAGATCAATTCTCTCAATGCTATCCATCTATTTTAGAGAGAGTTGTTGTCACCTAATGTTTAACAAGTTTCTCCACTTTTGTTGGCCTTTGCTTCTGCAGATTGCGTCAATGAGGATGATGACATTGAAGCAGATGGAACAGCAAGTAAACGGAAAGGAGAGGGAAATGTCTGTATATCCCTTCCTCCATTCGGTCTGGCCACATACAAATTGCAAGGGAATCTTTGGATAAATCCAGAGACATCTGATGATGAAAGAATGATTTATCTTGAAAGTGCTGCTGATTCCTGGTTGAAGCAGCTAAATGTCCACCATCATGATTATAGCTTTTTTACCAGCTGCCACTGCACCATGTAAATTGGTTTGTTCTCTAACTTGTTTCCCTCCCACCTAGGTTTGTTTTTCTCCAGTGATCCAGCAACCACCATGAAAACAGTCCCTCGTTGGCAGTTCTGATATTAATGTATAACTTTATCATGCCCGCCTACTTTGGATAGGCATACATGTAAAAGGTTTAAAAGTTAAATGTAGTTTGAATAAGCCATGAAAGCGGTTCCCAAGTATACAATGGCTTGTTGATCCAGAAAGTTTTGTTAGAGGGGGAGTTTGTTTTGTGGACTGAGTTGGTTTCCTTGGCAAAGAGGAAGAAGAGACTTGAAAAAATGAGAGTTTGTGGATCGGCAGCTTAGTTTCAGGATGTCCATTTTCTTAATTTCTTATTATCTTGTAATCTGAGCTTTGTATCAGAAGGATCTGTCGCTAGTTTCTAATGTGCAAAAGTATTGTAAATGGATTTGTTCTTTCTTTCTGTTTTAGAATTTGCGCTGGCTTCTTGTGTGATAATCATGTGCATGTATATCACACAAAATCTTTAAGTGAATGGATGGGGAGGAGAAGTGAGATTGTCTGTGTGCCTGTCTATCTATATTCGAGAATCAAATGATAATGAAGTGATACATGAGGGCTTTGCCGTTCCCTTTTCAATCATATTCCACTCTTGCAGCAGGATTAAGCGTGGGCTTATTATTGTGTTTCTTCCTTTCCTTTATTGGAACAAATAAGCAGAATTCAAAACCGAAATTCCTTACATTCTCCCACCATTTCTTAAACCGTAATATTACTCGAAGAAGACACTTTTTTAGTTTTTTCAATGTGGTGTATATGTTTTTCGTTTAATGTGCATACTAAAAATTACGTTTAGGTTTGAGATGAAATGGAGAAATGGGTAATATATTAGGGGTCAATACTTCAATAATTAAAAGTAAATACTGATACAACTGGGATGATTTAATTTCCATAATTAATTGTTATTAATTTATGGAAATAAATATATCAGTGATATAAACTCTTCATGTAAATCATAGAAGTGAAAAGGAAAAGAAGCGAGGTGGCGGGTAATAATAGCAACAAGTAGTATACTTAGTTGGTTCCCCTAAACCCCATCATCAACCCCTAAGCCATACTGTACTGTACAGGACAGAGTAGACGCGAGTTACTATTGAATTCAAACGTGTATTCTATCCAACAACAAGATGGGAGGCCCAAGCAAAAAGCAAAAGCAAAGGCTAAGAGAACAATAACAAGAAGCTATCTCTTTTCCTCTCCTCTTGAGCAAACAGTAAACATACAAAACAAAGCAGCTAATAGCCTTACCATTTCTTGTTATTATTGGAATAACATGATTTTATTGCTTGCTTGATTTCTTTCCAGTAAATACCATCTTGCTTACATAAGTTAACTGCTCCCCATTTCCCTTGTTTTTGTTCTTTTCCACTATAGTAAGTCAGTCAATCTCAGATAAACAATGACACCTCTCTACTCTTAGTTTCTTTATGTTTTTCTTATGTTGCTGACCAAATCATTTCATTGACTGGAAGAAAAAGGGAAGGGAAGTCGGTGATCATGTGTTCCGTGGCAGTGATATACGGTGGTGGCTTTCTTTCTGGCCTGCTCACTCTTGTTGCTTTACAAGCTCTGGGTGTTTACTTCTTTATTAAAAGATTGAATCGAAAGACTCATCTTCAACCACAACAACAAGCATCACGTTCTTCTTCTCCTCATCAAGACCTCGATCCCCAACAGTCCCTTTATTATGCCTTTAACAAGAAGGTCTCTTTATTATCTTTCAATCTCTACTGACTAGCTTCCTCGTTTACTTCTTTGAATTCTTGTCAAAATGCTACTTTTTCTTTTTTATTTATATGTTGTGAAAGACTGGTACTTTCTTCTTATATTAGAACTGATTTACTTTTGTGACTTAGGGAATTGTCTGGGTTCTTGAATCAGATAAGGTTCCGGGGAATTGGCCTGTGGAAAAAGTATCAAAAGATCAAAAGAGGAAAAGGGAGATCCTTGAGGTTACTCCCATTCGAAAACATGCAAACATCAAGGACAGGTCACTTATTTTGACAGATTCAGGTGGTTCACATAGAGCTATCCCTTTGACAGGTTGTGTGATAGAAGCCGTTTCTGCTACAAGCCTTCCCTCGAGAAAATGGTAAATATTGTCTTTATGAGACTCTTTGGTTAGTTACTAATTATTCACTTGCCTTTTTAATGCTTTCTGGGGTTTTGTTTTGCTATTGACAAGTAAAGGACCAAAGACGTCATGCCTCCTACTTCTCTGTGTGTAAATTTTGGCTAGAATTTCTTGATGGAAAAGGAACTTCAGCCTGACAAATCAGTATGATTATTTCTCATGCACAGCTCCTTTTAGTGGTCGCAACCATCAAGATTCCCATAACTGCATAAAATGTTGCCAAAGTAATGGTCAGTAGTGACCACATATGTTCAGGATACCAATTAACTTCTCTCTTGACTTCTCTCGTCATTTTTAACCAGTTTGACCAGGGCTGAAATACTCGCTTTTAAAAACCATACTGAAATTCCTTATTACTCAGCTCAGTAGAATCGAATTTTGCATTCATTTAGTGTTGGAAATATCCGTGCTACATAATGCAGTTACACATAGCTTAATAAGTTATGAAGTCTTTTTCACCCTTATTACAAGTAGAGACACGACTCATCTCTAATGCTATCACAGGGCCGAAAGATTTCCGATAAAAGTGGAAAGCAGAACTTCACCAATATATAATGCAAGTAAGACGGTTTTTATTTTTCTTGAGACGTCCTGGGAGAAGGAGTCATGGTGCAAAGCCCTGCGTCTTGCTTCAAGTGATGACCAAGAAAAACTCAACTGGTTCACCAATTTGAATGAGGATTTCCACCGTTATTTGACATCCTTAAATACAGGATACCCTTCATTTATGAAACCTTCAGTTGGGTTCTATGCTGAGCCAATAGATAGGGCTAGTAGGCTTGATGGTTCTGGATCGAAGGTTCTCCTGTTTTGGAAAAAGCTTGCCAGAAAGGCATCAAAGACTGGTGTGGAAAATAAGGTGACTTCCTTGTTAGGCCGTGAAGAGAGAAAGATTAATGATAAATATCATCCATCCCAGGACCCAGCTTTTGCTGGTAGTGTGGGAAAGAATGCTCCAACATTAAAGGATCCTATCACCTCTGAAGAAGAAAATGTAGCATTACCTTCACCGTCAACCTTTTCTCGTGCATCAAGCCAAAGCCAGTTCTCCACCATTTCTAATACAGACACTGATGAAAAGTTAAATATTGATGAGGGATCACTCTGCTGGAATTTGATTATTTCTCGGCTCTTTTTTGATGCCAGAAGCAATCCCAAGATGAAGAGTTTAGCGCAAGCATGGATTCAGGTCTATTATTTCCCAAATTATATCTAACAGAACTTGTGCTTGTACATTGATGCATGTTAGATTCTGCTACGTGTAGATGATGCTTTTGCTTGTAGTTTTACCATCAACAGCGTGTAGCAATGTTGGGATTGGGCTATCAATTAATTTCCATTTTGATGTAAATGCACTTAGAAATATGGCCTCAATATAGGTTCTGTTGCGTACTCATCCTCTGGCCTTTGCTAATTCCAAATGCTTGGACTTTTTCTTGTGCCCTGACATAGTAAGTAGATGGAACTCTTGCAACAGTGAATATATCCTGCTTCCTTCAGAACTTAACTGTGATCAAAGGGAGGAAATCCCACAGGCTAGGGTGAAGATATTTCAAATTATTGCACGTAATAGGTGTTCTTTGAAGAATATGCTTATGCTTTTTTTCTGTTTTTTAGAATTGGATGTACTCAGACATTTTTCTTTCCTAATTTGGGGTAACAGGGAACATTGTCCAATATGAGGACCCCCAGTTACATTGGTGAAGTCATATGCACTGATCTAGAACTTGGAAATCTTCCACCATATATTGATGGTAGTAGGGTTCTTCCTACAGACATGAACGAAGTATGGGCATGGGAATTCGACATCGAATATTGTGGTGGGGTGGTGCCAGGTATTGAAACAAGACTGGAAGTTCGTGACCTAGATATGGAGAAAGGTGTGGTGAATACAGACTCAGGATCCAGCTCTATTAGGGATGTTTCTTCAGACCTTCTGGAAGGTTTTGAACATCTTGGAGAGCAGTTGAATCTTTCTGAAGGGACTGTCGATTCACATGAATGGAAGGATGAGGGTAATACTAAGCCTGGTAAGTAATTCTTTACTGATTTACGTTTTGTATGCTCGTTTGCTAGCTAATGCTTTCGAATGCTATAAACTCTGATGCACAGAGATAAAAGCCTTATATGATTGTGAAGTTGCAATCAAACTTTCGTAGTGATTCCGCTATAGGATTTCATGCCTTTTGAAGAGTCTGATGAGTTTCTTTGGCTGTCATACGTGAGAAACAAAATACTGGAATGTTGCTAACTGCTTTTCAACTTTATAGTTAATTAAGACCATATTTGTGTTGATATTATTTGAAATGATAATGGTATGCATGCACTTGGATGGATGCATTCACTCATGCAAACAAGATAACATCAGAGGATTTCAATGTAAACCAATTCTAGGATCCTGCTCTTTCTTACCTGGAAAGCCATAAATGAGGTCAAACTTTCTCAAGGGATGTGCTTGTTTCACAATTCTCTGTTCATGCAGGAAATGAATTGGTGTCTTTCCATTAATGAACATTGCATATAATCCTCTAAAGAATTGTGGCTTCGTAGACAGAAACAAAACTACGAGAATGAGATGGTTATCTGCTTATCCTAGTCAAGATAGGTGCATGACATACATGGCCATTGAATTATCCTGGTCCATGCAATATCATCTTGAATTAGGAAGCAAGGAGGAGGTAGACCTGTGTCAAGATGATAAAGATGTACTATTCCTTTATTCCACTTATTGCAACGGGATTCTTTATTCCACTTATTGTAACAGTGTTAATGATTAATGCATTTATTCGTTGTTGGTTTGGACATTAGGAATTGTTAATTGACTGATTTAATGAAAATTCACAATAAACAATACCAATTGACTCTCTTCTTTTCTTGCTACAGATAAATTAAAGGACTCTAAAAGTGGTGCATCAACATCAACCGATTTATCTAGGTGGAAGTCCATTCTTAATTCTGTCGCGAAACAGGTTCTGCAGGTTTGTAAAAAACCTTTTCTGTATGTCTAGGGTGTTTCTACTTGTTTATGAAGACGCATGTATCCTTATTGGATGTTGTTTCTCCGTTGAATTAATGTGAATTCAATAGTAGCATTCGCCTGTAATTCAGTATCTTAGTTATGTTACTATCATCGACACTGATACATTTGTTTCCCACGTTTGTTTTTCAATCATTGGTTAGATGAATCCTCGTGACATGACTCCTGCTATAGCTGTATAATGAGAAAAGTATTCAAACATAGAAATTTGCCATTTCTGTTGTTGGCCCTTCAAGCCGGAGTCAAAATCGTGTGGCTAGCATTCTCTTATGTTTCTTACTTCTTCATTCCCCATCAGTTGTGCTTGGCATGCCCTTTTTTTTTTCCTCAAAAGGAATATTGGATCTATGATGCTTTCTTCTATTCATCTGCCTCTATTTCAACATCCTATTTTGTAGGGAATCTACTTCCTATGTTTATAAGACCACCTTAACCATGCAAAATTCATCATTGTAAAATTTGCAAATTGATTTTAACTGTAAATTATTTCCTGCTTGGTTGAAAACTTGGAAAAGAAACTAATAAGAATGATAAAAGATTACTTAAGGTTGGTCACAAGAGGTGGAACCATACAGATGATGCATTGTGGTTTTAAGAAGCGAGTCCTGGCTATTTCATATTATTACATGTATTGAACGATTTGGAGGGTACATGCAGAAGTCTCCTTAACTAAAAGTGAAATTGCCAAGTAACTGATTGATCATCGATTGCAGGTGCCACTTTCATTGTCAATAAGGGTCACATCTCTTCGTGGAACGGTGAGATTACATATTAAGCCACCTCCTTCTGATCAGTTATGGTTTGGCTTCACATCCATGCCTGATGTGGAGTTTGAGTTGGAGTCTTCTGTTGGGGAACACAAGATCACCAGTGGACAAGTAGCTTCCTTCCTGATTAATAAATTTAAGGTGTGGAACTTCCTTGTTTCATAGGACTACTCTTCAGTATTTTTTTTTAAAAAAAACTTTCCCTCAACACAAACGCAATCATCACTTGAGTCGCTATGTTGCTTGACAGGATGTCTGCATTAATGAGCATGCAGCTCTAAGTACTTCATTTCCCTTTCTCAAGTCATTTCAGTGAATCATATTCTGATTAAATTACTTACAAATATCCTCGACTATTTATAGCGTGTGTGATTGAAGCATTTTCTAATCACAACTCCAAGCCCCTGTATTTGCCTTTGCTTTTTTGTGCTTTGGAAAAGTTTAGGACTCTTGCTTGTCATATGCGAGATCGACACTTCACTGAGACTTCCTTTTATATTATCAGTTTGTCAATTGTGATATTCCATCAGAGTGCTTTT
Source organism: Populus alba (assembly GCF_005239225.2). NCBI lineage: Eukaryota > Viridiplantae > Streptophyta > Magnoliopsida > Malpighiales > Salicaceae > Populus > Populus alba. The sequence continues at coordinate 15,974,210 of NC_133301.1, read as the reverse complement.
AGTTTGCAGCTCATGTTTGGGGTTTTAGGTACTTTTATGGAAATAGGATAGGATGAATGATGGATGAAAGGGAGGTTCATCTGATGCAAGTCTCAATAATGCAGGCTGTGATCCGCGAGACGATGGTTCTCCCAAACTGTGAAAGTGTTTGCATCCCCGGGATGTTAGCAGAGAAGAATGACTGGGTCCCTCGAAATGCTGCTCCTTTTATATGGATTAATCAAGAAGCCACTAGTGATAATGACATTGAACTTGAGCTCTTGAACTCCCAACTTGATGCAAAAACCAATATTGAAGGTAGCAGAGGAACCTCACTTGATCATCCAGAAAGCAAGCATCAAAAAGCTGAAAATGTTCAACAGTCATTTTCTGATTATTCAGAAGCATTGCCACGCGCATTAAGCTCTATCAAGCCATCAATGACAAATGACAAATCATCGCAAGATCTAACAAGTCCTTTGTTGACAATCAGTGAAGCACAAGAAACTGGCCGAGGAAGCAGTGGATATATCTCGGAGAGTCAATCACCACTGTCCAGGACTCTTATAACTCTGGAGAAACAGACTCATTCTGTTGAAGAAATACCTAAGAAAATGGGAAGGAGAGCGAAGATGCTTGATCTAGGTAAGAAGATGGGGGAGAAATTCGAAGAAAAGAGGCGGCATATTGAAGAAAAGGGAAGGAACATCGTTGACAAGATGCGAGGACCATGAAAATGCAAAACAACTAGACTGTTGGGTGAGACAAAATGGTGTCAAGTGCTTCTGTACTCATAGTGGAATGAAGGCATCGATTAATTCACATAGATGATTCTGTCTTGTGGTGCTGAAAAGTCCTTGGGTACAGAGATTCATTCATGAAGAACAGGCTACAATTGACAATAAAATAGGTGCCCGTATAGAAGAGCAACTCAAGACCTTGATTTTATGTAAATAGGACTTTGTTGTGGGAGTGACATGACTAGTTAGAGTAAGGGGTTTTAATAATGCTTTGTTTTTTTTTTTATTTTTTTTTTAATTTTATTATTAAATATTAATTTTATTTTTTAATAAGTTATCACACGTATCATGTATTTTATAGGTTAATTTAGTTTGACGTATTAACCTGGTTGATTAATTATTATTTTTTAATTTTATCATATAATATTAAATTGATTGAGAATTAAACTTCAATATTAGAAGCGATGCATGGTTCTCTTTCCAACAAATCCAATAATGTGGCGTGTACTAACAAAAAAGGTTTGATTGAGTTGAATTTGAGGTTTTTTCTTCTCTTATTTCATAGAAAAAACATGTTTGAATTTGCAAAAAAAAAAAAAAAAAAATTTGGATTTTGATCCTTTTTAAAGTTTGGATTTTTTTTTTAATTTTATCCTTGAAAATTTTAATGAATTTGATTTTTTATTCAATTTGATCCATTTTAATTTTATTGTATTTGTTTTTTTATTCATTATTTTGATTTGAGTGCTATATTCTTATTCTTTTCTTGATTTATTTTTTTTTTAAAATGTCCCTTAATATTTAATTTCATTTGGTTATTTTAATCATTTTCTTAGTTTTTTTTATTTTTTAATATCATGTTTGGATTGCATTATTTGAGTTTTAAATTGTTTTACAATTATATTTTTTTTTCATGGTTATCTTCCAACATGGTAGTTTTTTATTTGAGATTTGAATGTTTTTTTTTAATTTATCCTTTGATATTTAGTTATTAATCCTCTAGCTTCATTGTTTTTTGTACTTTTTTTTTTTTGAAAGTTATTACGATTTCATATCTTAAATAATATGTTAATCAAATTAACCGTATTTGTATTAGATTTTTTTTTCCTTGTTTTTTTTATGAAATTGATTTTTAAACATTTTTATATTGTAATATTTTTTATTTTTTTTTTAAATTAAATGGGCTATTTTGAATATATAGAAGGGAAGGCTTTGAGAATAGAAAAAAAGGAGACGAAAGAATAAGAAAAGGAAAAAACAGCCAGAGCAAAACTCGATTTTTTTTAATGAACGCAGCGCCATGAGGAATAAAAAGTCATTGTTTAAGCCGGATTTTGACCACCGAATGAATTCATTTTGATGTTCAGTTCAGCTAAAGAAGATACAGAAATAGCATCTTAAGTTTCAAGACCTCGTTATCCCTACTTTCTGTCGATTGCAAGAATATACAACGATTGAAAATGTCTTGTCAAGGTGCACCCTGAAATCCTGGGATTTCTTCAATGGTTTTTTTTTTTTTTTTTTTTTTTTTTATATCACTTCGAGATCATGTAATTAGCGAGAGAGTGATTTGGGAGCAGATGAGTAAAATCACCAGAAATCCTTGCATGTGCATGTACCAGACTCAAAATGGTGGAAGCGGGAACCATCTCTCACAATAAGATGCCTGCTTGTGATCTTTGAGATGAATTTTAAAGCAGAATGGCAATCAACACAAGTTCGATGATTCTTCACAATCCTTAGTGTTGAGCCTGCTTCAGTACTGACGAGACCAAATGCAATAGCTAATCTCTCACTATGAACTTTCAATGCTTCCTCCTTCTCTTCCCTTTCTAGGTCATGAATCACAGTATCTGTTTCCGGAACATATCCAGCTTCTGCAAGTTTTAAATTTATTTCCTCTAGCTTTTTGTAGATATCAATAGACTGAGCGTGTGATCGATCTCCAGCAATGAAAACGTGGACAGAACCATTGATCTCTACCTGGCTCCAACCTGGTGCTTTAACCAACCCTCTGTCAATCATCAAGCTCCTTGTTACAGCGGCCTCCTTCCACTTTCCCATGGACGTATATAAATTAGCCATTAATACATAATTACCATGGCTTCCAGGATTCATATGTAACAGCTTTCTAGCTGCTAGCTCCCCCAGCTCAAGGTTGCAATGTTTCGTGCAAGCACTAAGAAATGGAGCCCAAACTTGAGCTTGTAGTTTGACAGGCATCACTCTAATGGTTTTCAAAGCCAATTCAAACTGACCAGCTCTGCCGAGAAGATCCACCAAGCACATATAATGTTCTACACTGGGTACTACTCCAAAATCCTTCTGCATGCTTTTAAAAAATGTGAGTCCATCTTCAACCAATCCAACATGGCTGCAAGCCAACAATATGCTTGTAAAAACAACAGCATCCGGCTTTATTTCTTTTATTTCTAGCATCTTGTGAAAGAGACCGAGAGCCTCTTCTGCCATCCCATGAATGGCATAACCGTTTATCATGGAACTCCAGGCAGCTAAATCCTTATCTGATATCCTCTCAAACACTGATATAGCCTTGTCTATACTGCCGCACTTGGAGAACATGTGTATCAAAGAGGTTTGTACTTGCCTATCTGACTGAAACCCATTTGACAAAATGTACTCTTCAATCTCTTTGCCCATGTCCAACGACCCCAAGTCAGCACAAGCTGACAGGATAGTAGCCAGAGTTGCTCCATTCGGTTTGATAGCTGTCTTCAACAGCTTCTTAAAAAGAAGTAAAGCTTCAGCAGGATAACCCATGTGTGTGTACCCACCAATGATAGAGGTCCACAAGAAAACAGTTTTTACAAGTGCCATATCAAACACTTTTCTAGCTGAGATGAGGTCTCCACATTTTGCGTACATGCCGAGTAGCAAGTTGTCCAGAGGATCTTTATTCTCACATCCACATTTTAATATGAGAGAATGCAGCGATGAAGCCGCCATCAAACTCCCTTGTTTTGCACAACCTTTAATGAGATTTATAAACACTACGCAGTCCGAGTTGATGGTGCTAATTGTTCTCATTCTATTGAACATGCTGAAGGCTTTATCGACATTCCCTGTATCTACGTAGCCACCAATAATTGTTGACCAAGAAACGACTGATATTTCATGCATCGAATCAAGAATAGCACGCGCTTCATGGACTTGACCATACCTGATATACATGCTCATCACAGCATTGGCTAAAGGTATGTGATCAGAGGTATTTAAAAGTCCAAGTTTAAATACGCAACAGTGTATAGATAAGCCTTGTCGAAGAGGAATAGGGGTGGTAGACAGAAAGCTCAGGAATGTGGTGGAGCTTAGATCCAAACCAAGAAGCCGCATTTCTCGAAGTAGCAAAGTGGCTTCATGGAACAAAAAAGAACGACAATAAGCAGAGATGATGGAGTTCCAAGAGACGACAGTTCTCACAGGCATTTCATCGAACACCTTCCTTGACGAGGGCAGGTGATGGCATTTTGAGTACATGTCAAGAAGAGCAGTCTGTACAAAGACATGGGCTTGAAATCCAAGAAGGAAGGTATGGGAATGGACCTTTGTAGCGTCACGTAAGGAGTTAGTGTTGGAGCAGGCTTTGAGGACCAAGGGGAAAGTGAAGTCATTGCCATGAAGTCCAGTTCGCAGCATACAAGAATAGAGTTCTAGAGTTCTGGTGAAAAGGGCAGAATTGGTGGAATCCCGGATCATCAGGTTCCATAGGTAAACTGTTCTTTTCATGTGCAATATTTTGTTGTTGTTGGGTTACTGTCGTCGTATAAGAGACGCATGGTCTGAGAAACCTGCACCGCTACCTAGTCGGCCGACGGCGACTCGGCATCCAGTCCAGCATTTCGAGGCAGGAGAATAAGTATATGAAATTGAATATGGTGGTGTTTTGTTTTCATTTCTAAATTCTTATAAAGTAAGAGTGAAGGGCTTCAAGCACAAGCAAAGAAATGGAAGGGGCCCATGAAATAAAATCCAAACACGCAACTGAGAGAAACACTGGGCCTCCCTCCACAAGGCCCATAATCAATCTTTTTTGTTTTCTATATATCCTCTCGAGAGGATGGAATGCCAGTTTCCACGCCAATCCAAATCAAATAACTTCTCCTGCATTAATTTGATTTGATGCATCTGGGACAATTGTTTATGATAGAAAGTAATAATAAAAAAAACAAAAAAAAAATCAAACTAATAAATTTTAACAAAGTAAAATAAAGAAATTGATACACAACAAAAAAGTCCATGAAACGAGTCAACTATTTATTTAAACACGCAAGGTGAAGTTAATAAAACAATATAGAGATAAAGAAGAAACAAAGAAAATAAACTAGCTATAATAATTGTTGTTATTATGACTGCAAGCATAATTTTTTATTAATGAAATCACTCTTTTATAGAAGAGTTTTGATAACAAACTATAGAAAAATAATGATGAAATCTTAACTGACAAAGAGTTGTTCTATAACAGCTTTATTTGTAACAAACATGCTAAGATAATGAAAAGCTAATCTTGACTAAATCTTCTCAGCCTTCTCAGCATCGAAGACCTCTTCTTCAGCAGCAAATGAGGCAACTGTCAACACTCCTCCTTGAATCTTTTGTTGTAGATGCCTATCTTGTTTCTTAATATTTCAAACCTTGTTTTTGACAATGGCTTGGTTAAAATGTTAGCAAGCTGGTCTTCTGTCTTGCAATAAATAAGCTGTAACTCTTCATTTTTCTAAACCTCTCTTAGAAAATAATACTTGAGCTTAAAGTGTTTTGTTTTGCCATGGAAGATTGGATTGTTGGATATTGCAATTGCAGCCTAATTATCAACATTGACCCTAGTAGCTTTCTTCTGCTCCATGTCCAAATCTGCTAACATACTCTGCCTCTGTTGTTGATTGAGCAATTACCTCTTGTTTTTTTGAACACCAGGAGAAAATTCCTGATCCAAAGCTGAAACAATATCCAGAGGTGCTCTTCATGTCATCACAACTACTAGCCCAATCACTGTCTGCATATCCTTGGAGATCAAAATTTTTAATACAACTAAACTGAATGCCATAGCTTAGTGTACCTTTGATATATCTCACAACTCTTTTCGCAGCTTTGAAGTGAACCTCACTTGCACAATGCATGAACCTTGATAACAAGCTTACTGCATGCATGATATCAGGTCTTGTAGCAGTGAGGTATATAAGACATCCAATCAAGCTTCTGTAAATTGCTTCATCAACTTTATCAGCTTCATCATCTTTGCAGAATTTTTCTTTCACGTTCATGGGAGTAGTCATTGATTTACATTCTTCCATTTTGAATTTCTTCAAAATCTCTTTGGCATATTTCTGCTGACAAATAAAGATTCCATGCTGGTTTTGTTGGACTTCCATACCAAGAAAATAAGATATTTCACCGAGATCTGTCATTTCAAAAACCTTCATCATTTCTGCTTTGAATTTGTTTATCATGCTTGGATTGTTTCCTGTAACAAAAAATCATCCACATAAAGTGAAACCACAATGTAATTAGAATTTGAATTTCTGATGTATAAGGTTGATTCACTCAAACTTTTTTTAAAGTCAAGTTTGAGTAAATGCTCATTAATCCTGTTATACCAAGCTCTTGGAGCCTGTTTCAATCCATATAAAGCTTTCTTCAATAAGTAAACCTTTTCTTCTCCTCCTTTTACAACAAATCCTTTTGGCTGTTTAACAAAAATCTCCTTTTGCAGATAGCCATTCAAGAATGCAGACTTCACATCAAGTTGAAAGATTTTCCAAGCTTTTTGAGATGCAACTGCTAATAGCATTCTTATGGTATCCAGGCGTGCAACTGGTGCAAATGTTTCTGAAAAATCAACACCAAAGATCTGTGCATAACCCTTGACCACTAATCTGGCTTTGTGTTTGTTGATAGTGCCATCAACATTCAATTTTGTTCTATAAACCCATTTTACTCCAATAGGTTTTTTGTGCTCTGGCATGTCCACCAATTCCCATGTTTGATTCTTCTCAATCATCCTCAGCTCTTCATTCATTGCATCAATCCATTTTGGATCATTTTTGGCTTCTTTAAATTCTGCAGGTTCTAGCATAACAACATTGCAGCTTTGATAAATGTCTGTAAGCAACTTAGTTCCTCTAACTAGTGCTTCATCAATATCATCATCATCTTGCACAATCTTCATACCTGCACTTGCATATTTGAAGTTTCACTTTTCGATTTCAATGAATTTGATGTCTCTGCTAACTATCACCTTTTCTGTTTGAGGTTGAAAGACTCTGTAGCCTTTTGTAACATTGTTGTAGCCAACAAAGATGCCAGCCTCAGCCTTTTTATCAAGTTTATCTCTTTTTACCTGAGGAACACAGGTGAAACATAAGCAACCGAAAATCTTTAAATTTTGGATTGAAGGTTTGTAACCGTGCCAAGCTTCATATGGAGTTTTGTTTTGTAATGCTCTTGTTGGCAGCCTATTCAACAAGAACACATCGGTGTTCACAGCCTCTGCCCAAAACTTCTTGGGTAAATCTTTCTCAAATAACAAGCACCTTGCCATCTCCATGATTGTTCTGTTTTTTCGTTCATTTACACCATTTTGCTGAGAAGTGTAAGGTGTAGTATATTGATGTTCAATCCCTGCATCATGACAAAACTTGGCAAACTTGTTTGATGTGTATTCAGTGCCATTATCAGATCTAACAACCTGAATTCTATGACCACTTTGATTCTCAATCCAGTTTTTAAACTTCATAAAAACACTTGCTACTTCAGTCTTAAACTTTAAGAAATAGACCCAGCACATTCTTGTATAATCATCGATGAAAGTAATATAATACCTGCTTCCATTTAGTGATATTGTTTCCAGAGGTCCAGCAACATCAGTATGAATAAGCTGAAGCTTTTTCATTTCTCTCCAGGCTTTGTTTAGAGGAAATGAAAGTCTATTCTGCTTGCCATATTGACAAGAAAAACAGACTGTGATTTCTTTTTCCAGTTTTGGCATTCCTTGCACCATCTTTTTTTTCTGTATCTGCATCAATGTTGCTTGATTAAAATGCCCCAATCTTTTGTGCCACAATTCTAACTGATTTGTTGTGCTTAGAAAAGTAACCGACTCCTCTTCCATCCAGTCAAGTGAAAAACTTTTTCCTTTCATCTTTATAGTGAATATTTCTAATCCAGCAGGATCAAAAATTGAACAATGTTTGTCTTTGAACACAATTAAGTATCCTTTTTCAAGAAGCTGGCCAACACTCAACATATTCTGATCAATTTTAGGAACAAAAAAAACATCTGAAAATGAGTTTTATACCTGAATTTCCTTCAATAGCAACTATTCCTTTTCCTTTGACATGAATATATTCACCATTTCCAATTCTGACTTTAGAAACACTGGATTTGTCAAGTTGCTTAAAGAGATTTTCATCATTTGTCATGTGGTTTGTGCAACCATTATCTATCAGCCAGCAATCACTTGCATGTTTGCTAGCAAAACAAGTAGCTACAAACAGTTGCTCCTCCTGTTGTTGATCTGCAACTTGGGCTTCATCTTCTTGCAAATTAGTTTTGCTTTTGCAAATCTTCTCCATATGTCCCAGTTGATTAAGGAAGAAATTTTTGATTCAAACCTTTCAGGTAAAGTTACCAGAATTTTTTCAACAACTCTTTTATCAGGAAGATCTTCTCCTAATAGTCTTACTTTCTTGACTATAAAAAGTAATCTATCAGAAAAATCCCTGATTGTTTCTGTTTCTTTCATCTTCTGCATCTCAAACTCCCTTCTCAAATTCAATACTTGCATTTGAATTATTCTCTCATTACTATGGAATTCTTCCTGAAGATAATTCCATATTTACTTGGCTGTATCAAGTGCAATTATTCTGGAGAATATTGCTTCAGAAACTGCAGAGTAGAGACATGTTTTTGCTTTGAACTTTCTTGCTCTTTCTTCACAATGGTTTCTGATTTGAGCAATAGTAGGATCAACAGGTAGTGGTTGGGATTCATGTTCTTGTTCTATTACATCCCAGAAATCATAGGCCTGCAAGTATGTCTTCATTCTTACAGCCCACATTTGATAGTTTTCACCAGTAAATACTGGTGGTGATGCAAGAGAATACATGTTTGTTGTCATTTAAAAGATATGAGGGTTTTGTGTTTATATTTTTGGTGTAAAAGGTTTCTCACAGGTTACTCTTTTCTCTCAAGCTAGCCCCGCAAGATCAATGTAACTCTAATACCAATTTGAAGTTAATAAAACAGTATAGAGATAAAGAAGAAACAAAGAAAATAAACCAGCTATAATAATTGTTGTTATTATGACTGCAAGCATAATTCTTTATTAATGAAATCACTCTTTTATAGAAGATTTTTGATAACAAACTATAGAAAAATAATGACGAAATCTTAACTGACAAAGAGCTGTTCTATAACAGCTTTATTTGTAATAAACATGCTAAGATAATGGAAAGCTAATCTTGACTAAATCTTCTCAGCCTTCTCAGCATCAAAGACCTCTTCTTCAGCATCAAATGAGGCAACTGTCAACACAAGGCAAAGGAGCTAATACATAGTGAATGCTGCGACAATTCAACTCTCTTCTTCTTTCTCTTATCTTCCTTTCTTCTAGCCAGCTCTTCCATGCATTCCGATCACAGCAATGTGATCGCTACTGGGGAGTCAGGACATGCATTTTACAAGCGTGGGAATCCAAATCAGCTGATATTTGTCCTTTAACTGATGGCTGGTTAGAGTGCTGCATGCATGCGATTAACAAAGTAAGTGTTTGCGTGTCTCTGTGTGTATACACTACTCCGATCCCTGGTTAACCTAACCTATCATATATATATATATATTATTAATGATCTCACCGCCCATAAATCTCTAGCATTGACAGTAGTCGTTGGATCAAGGCCTATGTCAGACCAGTAAGCAGTAACTGTAGCTCTTGAGGAACCTCTATTCCAAAGCACCACCGCTATCTTGTTATTGCTAAGAGGGCCAGCCCACACCTACCACGCATATAAATCATGATCACAAATCATCAACCTGTATGCTATATAAATACATAATTCATGATCACAAATCATGATCATTTATATATATACTTATAACAATTAGTAACATCCACACTTACAAATACACAAAATTAGTATACATTACAGTACAATATTTATCACGTATTTAGCAGACCTCTAAATCTCCATTATTCTTAACCTTTTTCCCCTGCACTCCAAGCTTATCTGCCCACATGCAATGCAGTACTTATTTAAAACCTTGCTTAACTAATAAATCATTATATATATAACACGCACGCACCTTGATTAACTGCAATAACTTCCCTGTTACTTAACATTTCAAGTGTTTCATCACTCATTGTTCGAACATCACATCCAATAAGAAGAGGAGCCTGTGATTAATTAAACAAGAGATCAATGATTCATAGAAAAAATATATACATCTTCAAATCAAGCTAGCTACTTAATTTATTAATTTACCTTGGCTAACGCCCATATGCTGAAATGTGAGCGATATTCCTCTGTTGTCATGCCTCCATTTCCAACTTCAAGCATGTCAGGATCTGCATGTTATACACCAACTTAATCAACTATATACATACTTTGAGTTTAATACATAATGTTTATATATTAATTAAGCTTTGCCACCATTAAATCCTACTACATCCTCCAATTAATCCTAATTGTAACTCCAGTAGAAAAGCAAGCATGTAGAAGAGTTTATTATAGTGGGTAGAACGCGCGTACCGTTCCAACCTCCAGGTGCAGCGTAAGATGCCCATTGATCGTTTTGATCTGCACGGGATGTCATGCTGCAGGTTTCAAGAAAAGGCAAATGAATACCAGCCAGGGGATTTAATTAGTATTAGTTTCCACAAGAAACTAAAACATACTACTACTTCATGACGTACCTATCCCAGTTATCAGAAATGTCTTCTGTTGTTCTCCAACTATTTCCAACATTCAATGCCCAAGTTGCTGGGTCTTCCTGCCCCCTGCGGTTGTTTTTTTAGCAAGTTAAAGAGGAGATTCTAAGGGTAAATTGAATGAATGTTCTTACTGATTCTTGCTTATTAAAATAATGATCGATAAAAGAAAAAAAGAAAAAAGAGATGAAAGATCCATAGCAAAAGAAGTTAAATGGCTCTTACATTATCCTTGAATGAAATCCTTACCATTCACACAGTGAAAAGAAGATGGGCCTTCCAGAATTTAACAAGGCCTTGCTCATTACTGGATATCTCTCCTTTGGGCTTGTACCATCATTGTTACAGTTATCGTACTTCAAGAAGTCCACTCCCTTCATTTTGTTTGACATGATCACTCAAAATGTAACCTAAACCGATAATGATAAAAGAGCAACTCCAGTACTGTATCTATACACGTATGTTTACCCAGGAAGCAAACGTTTTTGCATCTTGTTCCTCGTGCCCTAATGATCCAGGCATTGTTCCACTGCATGTCTGACTCCTAATTAATTCACAAAATAAATTCAGTCTAAAAAACAGAGAACATTACATAATCTCTTAATTTATGATCGATGATAGGCGGTAACTCACGATCATGTCTGGTATCTCCTCTTTAATCAACCCTTTTTAAGAAATATATTCATAATCCTTATCTGATAATTATATGTGAAAGAGAATATATATACCCAGCATCGGAGTAAATTCCAAGCTTCAACCCTTTTCCATGTATATAATCTGCCAGCGCTTTTATTCCCGAGGGAAACGTCGAAGCTTTTGGAACCAGGTTTCCCTGACAACAAACAAACATTTTTATTTTTATTCCCAATCCCAGAGCTGCACATGCTCCAAACATATATATATATATATAAAAAAAAAAAAATTCAGAAGTGATCGATCACAGAATTAAAGAGAGATTAGCACCTCAGAGTCCCTGTTAAGTTCAGCCCAGCAATCGTCTGCAAGAATGGTGGATGAATATATATTTATTTATTCAATCTAGATCAATTAGGCAGCAATCTGCTAATTAATAAAGATACAGTTGACCGACCGATAGTCTACCTAAATTTACGTGTTCATATCCTAGAGCAGCTAGGCCAGATGAAACCATTGCATCCGCTGCCAAGACAACCAAGGAAGAATCAATTTTGATTTTTCAGATCTTTTCTTAAGAGAAAATCTTGAAATAATCAATAGTATTCAATTACCTGTTTCCCTAATCAATTTCTCTTCAATGTTACAGTGAAAATGGTTCCAACTATTCCATCTGATCGTCAATATGGGGGCCGGCAAGCCATTTTCAACAATTCAACAATTAGTGTTATATAGCTAGTATACATCTATAGCAATAATAAATTAATTAAAGGAGATAAAGGAGGGAGGGAAGGGCACCCCATGGGTGGTGCAAGACCGAGTCCATTTGCAGAAAGACCCCTCATCCGAGCAAGCTGATGATCATCATGACTTGAATTGGAATATTGCTTTCCCATGTTGATTGGACGACCAGCAGCATCAGCAGTTGACACCAATCGCAAGAAGAAGAAGAAGCATATCGATAAGGCCACCACTGATCTTCCGAGCTTGCCCAGCATAGATTGGCTGCTAGATTGATGATAAGCCACCATATTGTATATATATACGCAGGTCGGAAACTGAAGACAAGTCTCTATGATATCTTGGTGGAAGATATATCTATATGTATATATAGCTATATGGAATTGCGGGGTGTCGTATTTTATAGAAAGAACAAACAAGGGATCGTTGGTCTACCACAGCTCAGCTCCACTGCGTACGGCTATTTCATTTTCATAAATAAATAATAAAGATGCTAGTCTGTCTATTTTACCTTTGCACCCATAAATACTGCTTCAATTCATTACTATACATTAAAGAATTATAAAACGCATAGTAAATTTACTGTAGCAGTTTTTTTTTTGTTTTTTTATTTTAGCTTTGTAGTTTTTTTTTTAAAAAAATAATATGAAGCTACAGTATTTTCCCTATATAGTTTTTGTTTTGCTGCAGTATTTCTCCACATATTTTTTAAAAAAATTATCTTTATCGAATTTATTTTTTTAATATTGAACTGAATGATAATCTAGCTTTAGCTTTCCCCACATGTTTTTTTTTATTTGTTTTTTTTTTTCAAAATTGTCAATTTTTACATATTTTTTCTTAAGAATTATTTTTATTGATTTTATTTTTTTACTATTGAGCTGGTTGAAAATTTAGTATTACAAACGCAAGACCTTGTCGATTCAAGATTTTAAGTAGTACAAAATCACATAGTAAAATAAAATTGAATTCCATAAAAGTAATGAACTGAAAAGTTGACCCTAAGTCAAAGTTTTTTGTGGAAAAAAAATAAACATTAATGCAAGGTTAATGCTAGCTAGCTACCCCAAGTCAAAGTCTTTTGTGGAAAAAAAAACATTGAATGAAAGGTTAACGATAACCAGCTATTTTGCAGTGTAAGATGGGTTTGTAAGAGACTATTAATGCCATCTGCATTTTTTCCATGATATGAGTCCGTGGGTTGGTCGACCGTGAGACCATTAATGCTTTCTAGCAATATGTATGACTTAACAATATTAACTATCTTTTATGTTATATATATTAAAAATAAATATTAAAACCTATTATATTAATTTTTATACATATTACAAATATTTAAACATATCATGTGAATGTTACATGAGTTATCTGCTTAGCTTAAGAAAGTCATGTTCATCATGACCATAGAGTAAAAAAAAATATTGAATGGCATAAAAGTAATTAATCTAAATTTATATTCCATCTTAAAACGTTGACCCCAAGCCAAGGTTTTTTTTTTTTTTGGAAAGAAAAAACATGAATAAAAGGTTAATGCTAGGCACCCCAAGTCAAGTCTTCTCTACAATCCTTGATTCATTGACCCGGTCGACCCGGTCATTGACCCGGTCGACCTTCTGGGTCACGGGTCAGGTGGGTTGACTCGGGTCAACCCAAAAAAACCTATAAAAAAAAAACACATAAATAATTACAATACAACACTTACTTAAACCAAATTTAAATTATAAACCAACAACATAAATTTAATTCAATATCCAAAATACAAACCAAATATAAATTATAAAATATTTAAAACAAAACATCTAACCACATAAATTCCAACAACATAAATTCTAAAATATTTAAAACAAAACATCAAAATTTAAAACAACAACACATTCACTTATGTTGAATTAACACATTAAGTTATTCTGTCTCCATGGAAGAAAAATTTGGATCAAATGTCGATGGAATGGAGCCAATCTCGTCAACACCTAATAAATCATCAGCATGCTCCTTTGAAACTTCATCGTCACAATCATCTTCAATATCATTAACATTTATGATATCTACATTTCAAACACAATTAAAAAATAAATATTATGTGTTAAACAAAACTTTATTTTAAATAATATTTATCATTAAATAATTAATCATTAATTACACATGAGGAATTCTTTAATAAAGGTTTTGCTACAAACAAGCATGCAAGTGATATGATACAGGGTGCCTGTGGAAGATAAGATTGTATTTTGCAGAATGCAAAAGATCAAGGAATATAAGTAATGTCAAATGAAAATCAAGAAGAACCAGGTTTACTAATTTTGGATTTTAGTAGAGAAGATAGCAGAAAGAGAGAATTAACAAAGGGAAGAAGTCTGATGTTTTTATTGCAGAAAATAAAGATTACAAGGAATAGAAAACAAGTAGCCTCACACCACTCAAGAGAATCACTCTCATTGTTGGAATCACACCAAATACAAAGAACTTTCATTAACATCTATCTAATCCAGACTTACAACCTTCATTAAATAAAAATACATAATACAGTTATTTACTAGATAACTACCAACTAAGATAAGAACAAACAGTTATAGTTAACTTCTCCTGCCACTTGGAAGTATAATGTGATCTTCATCCATTATTAATTAACTGCCTCCTTGTCAACCTGCTTTGCTGGAACATTCACATTAACATGCATTGTTGGAATTTTGGCGAGCACAGAATATTTCAATCCTCTGGCCTCTGTGAAATCTGTAGCTGCTGCAACACATTGCTCCTTGCTAGAATCTTGGTCCCTTTCATTTGCATCAATAAGGAAACCTGGTCTCCCTTGTTGATCTGAGCATGCCTTTCCTCCATTCCAGTCCCAAACAGTTGACAACTTCGATGCTTGAAGTACACCAAAGTAATCTTATGAAACAAAATGCTTCATTGTATCTTCAATGGTGGTTATTGGAAAGAAAGAAACAAATTTACGTTATCAAATCTTTGTTCAACAAGTTCTAGAGTTTAACACCTTCAAATTTTCTCATGCATTATTTAAGGGGAGAACGCGCTTGAATTTGGGTAACAAGAGGTCGCAGGTAAAGTTTAGGTTGAGCACAAATGCATATTGATACCACTCCTCTGATAACTCGTATATTCAAATTCAACCAAATTTTCTATTTGCAAGACGAACTTTTAGATCCCAGTTTTTTTTCTCTCAAATACCAGCCATCCAATCCACCACAAACACAGTTTTCAACAATTTGATGTTCCAAACTTGTAAGAATTTCTAATTTAATGAATCAATAGACTTCGACGAGAATTACCTCAATGTTGTCCCCGTTATCCATCCCAGAAACCGGAATTGTCCCCATGTTCTGCCCATTTTTCCTCCACAACGAAATCTTCTTATCTTCTCCAGCACTAGCCACAACTAAATCTACAAAAACAGAACACCAATATTAAATCAAACTCTGCTTTCCAAAAATTGTTGTACCAAACTAGGAATTTTATTTAATTAAGCACTAAATCAAAATTGCGTTTTTTTTTAAAAAAAAAAAACCAAACAAACCCTAATTAATCCAAAAACCGGGAAATGCAGATTCAAGCGAAGAAAAAAACTCTACACCTAACCGAAAAAAAAGCCACTTGCAAATTAAAGGTAAATGAAAATAAAGAGAGAGTAAAGAGGGAGTGATTGACTCACTAGTATGATTCCACTTGACTGAGTTAACAACGCAACCCGGAGTTGGTGTGTAATTCAAAGTGCATGGATCTCCTGGCTCCACTGATACATCGAAAAGCTTCACGGTGTCGCCACCACTCGCCGCCAGCAACGACATTGATGGATCCACCAAGTTGATCATCTCTCGAATCTTTAAGATTTTGAGAGAGCTAAATAATAGTAAAATGGCAGTAGGGAGAGAAATTTAGGAAACGAAGGATCTTCCTCTCTTTTTGTAAAATTTGGGAAATGAAGTTATCATTAAACGGGCGTCGTTTAATTACAGGGAAAGTAAAAAAAAGTGGCCGGGTCTCACCCGGGTTTGGCCGGGTGGACCGGGTCCCGGGTCGACCCACCGGGTCGACCGGGCCAATTCCCAAGCGGGTTTTGGCCTTCACCCGAACCGGTTCCATGCCCGGGTCGGCCGGGTCCCGGGTCGACCCGCCGGGCCGGTCCGGGTTTCAAAACTATGGCTGAAAGTATACCAACTTCAATCCTTGAGAAAGAGTCCCTATCCTTGATTAAAATACTATATTTAATAGAAGTAAAATGTTGAAAAAAACAAATTTTACCAGTTTTTATTAACTAAATAAACTCGTCGGACCATCCTTGCTGCTGATATTTTTTAGGATTTTAGCTCCAAATCTACCGTATTCAACAGAAACATATATCAATAGGTTAGGTTGTATATTAATTAAAAAACTAAATAAGTTTTTTATTTATCCCAATAACTTTAAGGATGCACCTCTTATATTAATATAATATATTTAATAAAATTCCCTAAACTACTGTATATCTCTAACAATGAAAATATCACTATAACTGGTGGCAATTCTCTAGTTCCAGGCATTATATATTTTTTTTCTCGGGATAGGTCCGACACGCAATCACCATCACGTATTTATGAGTCTGTAAAACCATTGCTATCTGCACTTTCGTCCCTGGTAGCATTGCTTTTTCCTCAAGATAAGGCCGTGAGACCATTTCCAACCATCATGCTTTTTTTCCATGAGATGGGTTCGTGGAAAAACTTTGATTTAATTGGGAATTTAGGGGTTTGATTGAGAAAATAGAAGAGAATTTTTTGTGAGATGAGAGACAAAGAGAGACAAAGTAGTCCAAAAGAAGAAGAAGAAGAAATAATAGAGAGAGAGATGAGAGAACAGAAATGGGAAAAAATAGTTTTTGTTAACTAAATATACTTTTGTTAGGAAGCTATAATTATTAATATTAAATTCAAAAATACATATTGCAAATATTTAAACATATCATCTGGTTTAATAGAAATTATTTGTATAAACATGTATGGCTTAACAATATTAATTATCTTTAATTTATATATATATTAAAAATAAATATTAAACCTATTATATTAATTTGTGAATTTATCAATTCTGCTTCTTCTTCTTCTTGTTTTTTTTTTTTTTAATAATAGTCGAGTATTATTATAGAAAGGTGGTGGAGCCAAAATTAAAGGCTAGCTAGCATAAAATAAAAACAGAGGACAGGGGGAGGGAGTAATAACATATTCAACCTTTTGAGCTTACTATAACGATGCCTTCCCATTTTCTAAACAAACCAAGAAGCCGCATTTCTCGAAGTAGCAAAGTGGCTTCATGGAACAAAAAAGAACGACAATAAGCAGAGATGATGGAGTTCCAAGAGACGACAGTTCTCACAGGCATTTCATCGAACACCTTCCTTGACGAGGGCAGGTGATGGCATTTTGAGTACATGTCAAGAAGAGCAGTCTGTACAAAGACATGGGCATGAAATCCAAGAAGTAAGGTATGGGAATGGACCTTTGTAGCGTCACGTAAGGAGTTAGTGTTGGAGCAGGCTTTGAGGACCAAGGGGAAAGTGAAGTCATTGCCATGAAGTCCAGTTCGCAGCATACAAGAATAGAGGTCTAGAGTTCTGGTGAAAAGGCCAGAATTGGTGGAATCCCGGATCATCAGGTTCCATAGGTAAACTGTTCTTTTCATGTGCAATATACTTTTTTTTTTGTTGGGTTACTGTCGTCGTATAAGAGACGCATGGTCTGAGAAACCTGCACCACTACCTAGTCGGCCCGCGGCGACTCGGCATCCAGTCCAGCATTTCGAGGCACGAGAATAAGGATACGAAATTGAATATGGTGTTTTGCTTTCATTTCTAAATTCTTATGAAGTAAGAGTGAAGGGCTTCAAGCACAAGCAAAGAAATGGAAGGGGCCCATGAAATAAAATCCAAACACTCAACAGAGAGAAAAACGGGGCCTCCCTCCACAAGGCCCATAATCAATCTTTCTTGTTTTCTATATATCCTCTCAGAGGAAGGAACGCCAGTTTCCACGCTAATCCAAATCAAATAACTTCGTCTGCATTAATTTGATTTGCTCTCATTGTTTATGATAGAAAGTAATAATAAAAATAAAAATAAAAACATCAAACCAATAAATTTTAACAAAGTAAAATAAAGAAATTGATGCACAACAAAAAAATCTATGAAACGAGTCAACTATTTATTTAAACACGCAAGGCAAATGAGCTAATACAGGGAATGCTGCTACAAGTCAACTCTTTTCCTCTTTCTCGTATCTTCCTTTCTTCTAGCCAGCTCTTCCATGCATTCCGATCATAGCAATGTGATCGCTACTGGGGAGTCAGGACATACATTTTACAAGCATGGGAATCCAAATCAGTAGATATCTGTCTTTTAACTGATGGCTGATTAGAGTGCTGCATGCATGCGATTAACAAAGTAAGTGCCTGCGTGTCTGTGCGTGTATACACTACTCCCTGGCTAACCTAACCTAACCTATCATATATATATATATATATATATATATATATATATATATATATATATATATATTTGTGTATAGATAATATCAATGCTATCAATGCTATATATATATATATATTAATGATCTCACCGCCCATAAATCTCTAGCATTAACAGTAGTCGTTGGATCAAGGCCTATGTCAGACCAGTAAGCAGTAACTGTAGCTCTTGAGGAACCTCTATTCCATAGCACCACCGCTATCTTAGTATTGCTAAGAGGGCCAGCCCACACCTACCACGCATATATTTGCATTTTAATTAAAAAATCAACCTATATGCTATATAAATACATGATTCATGATCACAAATCATGATCATCTGTATACTTGTAACAGTTATTAATATCCACACTTACAAATACAAAATTAGTATGCATTACAGTACAATATTTATAACGTATTTAACAAACCTCTAAATCTCCATTATTCTTAACCTTGTTCCCCTGCACTCCAAGCTTATCTGCCCACATGCAATGCAGTACTTATTTAAAACCTTTCTTAACTAATAAAGCATTATATATATATAACACGCACCTACCTTGATTAACTGCAACAACTTCCCTGTTGCTTAACATTTCAAGTGTTTCATCACTCATTGTTCGAACATCACATCCAATGAGAAGAGGAGCCTGTGATTAATTAAACAAGAGATCAATGATTCATAGAAAAAATATATATATACATCTTCTAATCAAGCTAGCTACTTAATTTATTAATTTACCTTGGCTAACGCCCATATGCTAAAATGCGAGCGATATTCCTCTGTTGTCATGCCTCCATTTCCAACTTCAAGCATGTCAGGATCTGCATGTTATACACCAACTTAATCAGCTATATACTTTTGGGTTTAATACATAATGTTTATATATTAATTAAGCTTTGCCACCATTAAATCCTACTACATGCTCCGGTTAATCCCAATTGTAACTCCAGTACAAAAGCAAGCAGAAGAGTTTATTATGTGAGTAGAACGGGCGTACCGTTCCAACCTCCAGGTGCAGCGTAAGACGCCCATTGATCGTTTTGATCTGCACGGGATGTCATGCTGCAGGTTTCAAGAAAAGGCAAATCAATATCAGCCAGGAGATTTAATTAGTATTAGTTTCCACAAGAAACTAAAACATACTACTACTTCATGACGTACCTATCCCAGTTATCAGAAATGTCTCCTGTTGTTCTCCAACTATTCCCAACATTCGATGCCCAAGTTGCTGGGTCTTCCTGCCCCCTACGGTTGTTTTTTTTAGCAAGTTAAAAAGGAGATTCTAAGGGTGGTGCTAAGGGTAAATTGAATGAATGTTCTTACTGATTCTTGCTTATTAAAATAATGATCGATAAAAAAGAAAAGAAAAAAGAGATGATAGATTTATAGCAAAAGAAGTTAAATGGCTCATACATTATCCTTGAATGAAATCCTTACTGTCAAAAAACCATCTCAACCCAATAGCTTAAGCTGTTAGGTGAGATTTCAGAATATGATTTATATTATTCTCTAACACACCCTCTTAAGTGAAAACCCTTTGAGCTTGAAACTTGCACAGACTCACATTACCTTGTGCTTAATTTTATCAAATAAATAGGGATGGTGAGATTCGAACTCATGACCACTAGATCATCAAGGCTCTGATACCATGTCAAGAAACCATCTCAACCCAATAACTTAAGCTGTTAGGTGAGATTTCAGAATATGATTTATATTATTCTCTAACACACCCCCTCAAGTGAAAATCCTTTGAGCTTGAAACTTGCACAGACTCACATTACCTTGTGCTTAATTTTATCAAATAAATAGGGATGGTGAGATTCGAACTCATGACCACTAGATCATCAAGGCTCTGATACCATGTCAAGAAACCATCTCAACCCAATAACTTAAGCTGTTAGGTGAGATTTCAGGATATGATTTATATTATTCTCTAAAACTTACCATTCACACAGTGAAAAGAAGATGGGCCTTCCAGAATTTAACAAGGCCTTGCTCATTACTGGATATCTCTCCTTTGGGCTTGTACCATCATTGTTACAGTTATCGTACTTCAAGAAGTCCACTCCCTTCATTTTGTTTGACATGATCACTCAGAATGTAACCTAAACCGATAATGATAAAAGAGCAACTCCAGTACTGTATCTATACACGTATGTTTACCCAGGAAGCAAACGTTTTTGCATCTTGTTCCTCGTGCCCTAATGATCCAGGCATTGTTCCGCTGCATGTCTGACTCCTAATTAATTCACAAAATAAATTCAGTCTAAAAAACAGAGAACATTACATAATCTCTTAATTTATGATCGATGATAGGCGGTAACTCACGATCATGTCTGGTATCTCCTCTTTAATCAACCCTTTTTAAGAAATATATTCATAATCCTTATCTGATAATTATATGTGAAAGAGAATATATATACCCAGCATCGGAGTAAATTCCAAGCTTCAACCCTTTTCCATGTATATAATCTGCCAGCGCTTTTATTCCCGAGGGAAACGTCGAAGCTTTTGGAACCAGGTTTCCCTGACAACAAACAAACATTTTTATTTTTATTCCCAATCCCAGAGCTGCACATGCTCCAAACATATATGTATATGTATTCAGGAGTGATCACAGAATTAAAGAGAGATTAGCACCTCAGAGTCCCTGTTAAGTTCAGCCCAGCAATCGTCTGCAAGAGTATATATACATGTTGGATGGATATATATTTACTTATATATTCAATCTATATCAATTAGGCAGCAATCTACTAATTAATAAAGTTACAGTTGACCGACCGATAGCCTACCTAAATTTACGTGTTCATATCCTAGAGCAGCAAGGCCAGATGAAACCATTGCATCCGCTGCCAGGACAACCAAGGAAGAATCAATTTTGATTTTTCAGATCTTTTCTTAAGAGCCAATCTTGAAATAATCAATAGTATTCAATTACCTGTTTCCCTAATCAATTTCTCTTCAATGTTACAGTGAAAATGGTTCCAACTATTCCATCTGATCATCAATATGGGGGCCGGCAAGCCATTTTCAACAATTCAACAATTAGTGTTACATATATAGCTAGCTCATATATACACATATATAGCAACCATAATTAAGAAGTGGGGAAAAGAAAAAATAAAAAAAGAAGAAGAAGAAAGAAGATAAACAACAATTAAGTAAGACTGATATGGGTATTGTCAAAAAAAAGAGAAAAAGATAGATATTATTTTTTGAAGTGTTTTTTATTTAAAAATATATTAACATAATATATTTTTATTTTTTAATCACAATTAGGAGACTTAACTCATTTCTGGTAAATCCGAATTACAACTAGAAATTACTGCAACGACACAGTTTAATTGAGATCAAATACTAAATTAATTAGTACATACATGCCGGATTGATTATGTCTAACTTTTAATTCAAAGAAATAAATGAGATGTATGTGATATATATATATATATATATATATATATATATATATATATATATATATATATATATATATATATATCCAAGGAAAGTAAAAAAAAAATGTTACGTTGAATATTTTAAAAAAATAAATAAACTTGTTGGATACTATATATATATATATATATTAAGATCACGGTTTATAATTTTCTTAAAGTTTTCTCTTGATATTTAATTATACGTGTTAACAGAATATTCATTGATTAAATTCGGTATATAACTGAATTGATTTTCAGTTTTCTTTTCCATTATTTTTCTCTCTATATATACATATATTTCTGTTCTTTCCAGACTCGTGTGTGTGTGTTCATAAAAATGATAATGTCTTTACCCTAAGATTAATCTAATCTTAATTGAATGGGAACAACTTGTAGATTTTAAAAGAAAGGAAACCAATAGCTAGCTTCATCAAGAATTCATATATACAAGTGGCGCCAGTGTGTAAACAGTCAATATAGATCATGAAGGTTATATACATCGATCGTTGCATATACATAGCCATTAATTAATGATGATGAAAGTTATATATACTTGTGAAGAAGAAGAAGAAGAAGGGGAGGGAAGGGTACCCCATGGGTGGTGCAAGACCGAGTCCATTTGCAGAAAGACTCCTCATCCGAGTTAGCTGATGATCATCATGACTTGAATTGGAATATTGCTTTCCCATGTTGATTGGACGACAAGCAGCATCAGCAGTTGACACCGATCGCAAGAAGAAGAAGCATATCGACAAGGCAACCACTGATCTTCCGAGCTTGCCCAGCATAGATTGGCTGCTAGATTGATGATAAGCCACCATATTGTTTATATATACGCAGGTCGGAAACTGAAGACAAGTCTCTATGATATCTTGGTGGAAGATATATCTATATGTATATATAGCTATATGGAATTGCGGGGTGTCGTATTTTATAGAAAGAACAGACAAGGGATCGTTGGTCTACCACAGCTCAGCTCCACTGCGTACGGCTATTTCATTTTCATAAATAATAAAGATGCTATTCTGTCTATTTTATCTTTGCACCCATAAATACTCCTTCAATTCATTACTATATATTATGTATGCAATTCTGAATCCTTTTGACAAATTAATGACACGATTTCCTTGTCTGTCACCGGATCATCATGCACAAATATAATCGTCCCACACAAACAAACATATAGAAGAAGACAAGATATATAAAGATATTATAGCGTAGACTGTAGGTGCAGTCTGACTCTGAGGCGCATGGATTAATGGAATATAGGGTAGATGCATAAAGTGTAAAGCAAAATTGATGCCATGATTCATGGCATAATTTGTGTCATAATTAGTATTATAATTTATAGTATAATTAGTGTCATGATTTATTGTCTTTGTCCCATCATTCTTGCCTATAAATAAGCAATGCCTTCAAGTTTATTTTGCATACCAAGATAGAGAGAAGAAGAGAAGAGTAAAGAGAGAACAATTCCACAAAGTTGTGAGGTATTTGTGAGAGAGTAAGTGATGTATTTTCTTCTAGTAACAGAGAGATTCTTAGTTGTTCTCCTATTATTTGAGAGAGGTTTTAATTCCTACATTACTTAGTAAAATCTTTCTATACTTGCCTGTGAACGTAGCCTAATTAGATGAACCACGTAAATTCTTGTGTGTCTCATTTCTTATTTTATCTCATTCCTTGCTTTTTGTCTTGTCGGGTTTGCATGCCAATATCCTAACATAAAAATATATAGTATTATATATTATTGGATTGATGGAATATAGGGTAGATGCATGTCATGAATTATTTATTTGTTGGTATATGTATTAAATAGGTGTGCCTTCATCTTTGTCCTTTTTTAAAACAACAAGAACAAAAAAAAAGTGGGAGGTCTTGTGAAAATTGATAAAATTATAGAATTCAAATCTCACTAAATTAAAAAAGGAAAAAAAAAAACCCGATAGAAATAGAAAAAAGACGACAGCTTGAGTGTAGCGGGTTTAAGGATAAGCATGCATGTGATAAGAATAATCTGTGTGCTATACAAAGGAATTTATTTTTTTTAAATTCCTCTGTTAAAACAAAACTATTATATATTTTTACTTCCTTAAATATATTCCAGCGCTACTTATAGATTCACTTCCCTTGTCGCTGACTGTCTTTACATTTTGATCCCCCAAACAAATTTGTAAATGCATAGATTCTATTTTTTTATTTTTAAAAAATAAAGTTATCTATTTCCCCCTCATCTTAATTATTTACTCAGAAATCACCACAATTTTCTTCTTTATTCAGAAAGCTTAATTTGGTCCCGTCCTATCGCGTGATTGATATATAAGAAGAGGAAGTGTGTGTGGGTGTGATGCAATTGGATTTGTGATAATAGTTGATTATGAATAGTCAGATATAAGCTTGTCCAAACTAAATAAGAATCAGCTTTAGGTATATTATGTGAATGATCTAAAAAATATATTTATTAACTAGGAGGATAATTTTTTATCAAGAGAAAGTTTGGTCATACTAGACAAAAATAATAGTTAAAAAAAAATTATAATTTTTTATCTGATTGTTGGATCGCATTTAAATTTTTACAGAAATTTTTAAATGGGTTTCTGAGTATAATAACAACCAGATGGAATCATTAATCTAACTATTAGATTTTTATATTTTAAAAATCTCACTTTAGAGTCTTAATTTTAACAGTTTTTTTTTTTTGTGATTTTTTTTATTATATTTTTATTTAATATTATTTTTGGATTTGATGCTTTTTTTCTTTTTTTTTGCAATTTGACATTTTGACTTTTGTTTCCTAGTTTGAAGTAAGATTTTATTTATTTATTTAAGGCTTTACAAACCTGCTAAAGAGGAGATTTCATGATTATTATTTTATAGAAAATAAAATCTATTAACTTGATGTTCACATCAATACACCCTTTTACTTTGACTTGTTAAAATTTCCATGGTTTTTTTTTTCCTTTTTTTTTTTTTTTTTTTTTGTTCTCTTCAGCTTTTGCTTGCATCAATACGTGGTGATGTCTTTTAATCTCCCTTCTTCTCTGACGTTACCTGAGACCACCGACCTCTGCCTCTAATTATCTTTCTACGCAAATGCAATTCAAGATAAACTCAAGGAATCATTGCATTACGAGGCCTCAAATACTACCTTGTTCTGCTGATTCTTTTCGGGATGCTAATATGGCTTCAAGGTCTTTGTGCCTTTTGATTTACACACTGGCTACCCAGAACATGAAACGGGTCAATTCCTTATCCATCAAGGCCTACAAGAATTCTTCTTTCTGGTGATTTTGCTGAGACTTGCCACAACTTTCACTTCACCATGTCCCTTTCGAAGCATGGATTTCAACATGTCTTCTATGTTCCTGGGAATCATGATCTTCGGTGTCGCTCTGAGCGAGAGGACTAACAACAAGATGTAAGCAACCTTGTTTTAATTTCCTGCTACGCTTTCATCAATTTCACTTTATGTCTTTTTCTCATTTCTTTCCTTTTGTGTAATTATACAATAACCCAAGTACATAGGAATACGTACCCACATTAGTTTTCCTCTTTGAATGTAACTAATTTTTTTTAATATGCTTTCACTGTCCCACTGTGGACAGTCCTTTGTAGCAGCGTTTCACTTTCTTCGTGTGCGTGTTCTGCTACAGTGCTACTGCTTTGAATTATTATTTTTGCAAAGTCGTAGCAAAACAAAAAGAGAAAAACGCGATAAAATACAGTAAAAGAAAGTGTCTGGCACACCTTTTATTTCCAAGCATCGTTATTCATTATCTAGGGAACCGTTAACAAAAGACAAACTCCGTCACAATCACGATGTTCCAGACCCAAAAGGCAGAGAAAGAGACAAACACAGAACAAACGAAACAAGGTAAAGATAATTACTGATAATACATGAAGCAAATTTGATCAAGGAAGAGGACTAGTAATCTTCAGGAGCCAAGGGCTGATGCTGATGAGTATGGTGAGCTACTGGCTCTGCTGGAATCACAATGTACTCATATATGAGGGCTGCCAAGCCTCCTCCAAGGAAAGGACCAACCCAGTAGATCCAATGGTTCCTCCATCTCCACCCAATTAGAGCAGGCCCAAATGCTCTTGCTGGGTTCATTGATGCTCCATCAAAGGGACCACCAACCAAGATGTTTGCCCCAACAACGAACCCAATTGCTAGAGGTGCAATGATCCCCAAGCTTCCCCTTTTGGGATCAATAGCTGTTGCATACACTGTGTATACCAGTCCAAATGTCAGTGCCATTTCCAATAGAAGCCCATGCACCTCTCCAACCCCTGATTGCACATGGAATCCAGCTGGTCTCTGCAGAAATCAATAGTCTGGTTATATGTACATACATCACTGAGAAGAGAGGGAAACCTGTGACAGAGGAAGTGTCAAACAGAAATCAAAGAGTGCTAAATATATATGCCATGTATCTTACCATGCCATTGGTGACAAGCCTCAACAAGAGAGCAGCGAAAATAGAACCCAGGAGCTGAGCAACCCAATAAGAGACTGCTCGAATAACCGAGATCCGGCCACCAACAAGTGAGCCAAAGGTAACAGCGGGGTTTACATGGCCACCTGATATGTTGATGCTGGATGACACAGCAGAAAACAGTGCCAATGCATGTGCAAGTGCGACCACCAGCAGCCCTGAAGCTGGTGGCTCAGTTCCCTTGTATAACTTATCTGCAAAAGTAACCAAGATCAACTAAACATAAGTGAAAGAAAAGTAAAAAGGAAAAGAAAAGAAAAGCTTCAAGGTAGGCAGAACTTAATTAATAGAAGAGATTGAAGATGAAAGAGGGTCGTGTTGGCGAGGGGATTAACAATATAAATTTTATAATACCGAGAGCAAGAACAGAGCCTTCGCCAGCAAATACAAAGATAAAAGTGGAGACCAATTCAGCCAAAGCGGCTCTCATGGCGTCAGGGCGGGTGGCCTCATCAGCCTTCCCAAATGCATATCTGCGAGGCATAGTGTGTCTTAACTTAGGTGCAATTGATATTTTTTTTTTCTTTTTTCCTTCCTTTTAGCAGTACTCGATCCTCCGCAATATGAATATGGTAGCTGTGAAAGAGCTCAACCAGTACTGTCCAAGAAAATCCCACAACGAGCTAGAAGAAGTACTAGTACTGATCAAGGCGATATGAATATAGTTTCTCTCAGGGTAAAGATGAGAAGGGAAGAGTAGGGGAGAGTGGCTTGCAAGCTAGGCAGGTGGGTGATTGCATGGACGACGAGGTGGGGCTGTTATAGCTCAAATCAGCCGAAGAGGAGGTGGGACCCATATGGACATTTGGGGGATGGCAGGGAGTCCATGTTGACACGTAGGGTTGTATGTGCTACCTCTTCACTCCAAGTGGAGCGGTTGCTTTCTCCTTCTATTAATCCCTATCCTCTACTCTTCACTTCACTTGTGATATTACTTGCTATCCAAGTACTTCTTGTGATCATATATATATATATATATATATATATAGAAACAATACAGGGGTTGCCAAAACAGTTGTTGTTATCTTCGGTTTTTTTCTAGATTTTTTGCAAGTTTTTTTTTTAGAATAGAGGTTTTTTTAAAAAAAAATAATTCTTGTTTTGTATTTAATTTTTGAAGATTTTTTATTTTTATATAAATAAGCTTTATTTTATATAATTTTTTTATAATTTTTTAGTTAAATATATAATAACAAAATTAAATAATTTTTTTTAAAAAAACATTTAAGAATATAATTAGAACAAAACAATTGAAGAAGAAGAAAGAAAAAATAAACAAATAAGTTAGACATATGGACTTGGTCCAGTGGCTTGGCACACCTAGGTTTTAAAAAAAATAAAAAATGCCTCGACCTTTATGCTTGGGTTCTTTTTTTTGTTTGTAAGGAGTGGATAATTTATGACAAACAATATATCTACTCTTATCCAATTGGTAACACTAAAATTCATAGGATGAGTTTTTAGGTAAAATAACTATTTGATCAATTTGTGCATATAAACCCCTAACTAAAACATTTATAACATCAACAAACTAATCTATCAAGTTAAAAAACCTGAAAAAGGTCTAAGAACATAAAATCAAATTGGGTAATTTTTTTTCTCTTATATATTTCTTCAGGTAATATTGAGATTCAAAACAACGACCATTAGACTCTCGTTAAAAGAAAGTCGTCGATACTAAAATTGATTTTTTTAGTGCTTGGAATCGATGTTGATGATGACTTTCTCTCTTCTCACCAGAATCTAATATCTCTCTCTCTTCTCTTTCAAACCCATAGACTTAAGGAAAATGAACTTTTAGATCAACATTTAATTTTTGAAATTATAGGGACCATGAAGGTTGAAAAGAGAAAATAAAAGGATAAAAGTTAATTTTTGAATCAAGTTTTAGATTGGTAATAAAATTTCTTTGTGATTTACACTTTGGTCCCTAATTTTTAATTAGCCCCAAACTTAACAAAGTGGATTAGTGGTGTAATTCCTTGTTAATTTTTTATCATTCTATTTGTTAATTTTGTTATCTTAATTCCTGTTATGTATGGCTATAAATGCCAATTGGTAATTTAATAGAACTATGCAAAAAACTAACCCACTTATCACGATTCCCTCCCTCGTCTTCCTTCTTTCTTCTTTCTCCTTAAATTAATTCTATCAGAACACCAGTAAGTGTCAATGGAATTTTAAATCTCGAATGGGGCGACCCTCAGATAATAGAAGTGAAGCAATCCCAAATGAGGCAATGGCCAAGCCCATCAACCCTTGAGATCTTACTCGATTTATAATCGTGTGCCACAAAAAAATATTTCCAGTACCCCCGTGGCCGTGAATAAACACCATAACTTGTTGCTTGGAAACAACAAAACTGATGATACAACCACAAAAATGTCTCTTTGACATTGGTTGAGATTTGGTAAGGAGATTGATTGTTTCTCTCTTATATCACTAATATCATAATTCATCTCTTCCCTTAACTACTTGTTTCTTATTTCATCTAACAAGTGACCATTTGACATGGGCAAACTATGATCTTTAAGAGTTGTGGTAGCAGCATTAAAAAGATGTTCAAGCTCATATAGAACAATTGTAAGTGAAAAGAAACCATAGGCTGATAGGCCAAGAAGATCTGAAAGAATTCCTAAGAAGAATCCCAAGTTTTTAGCTTGAAGTGAAGACCAAGTATCAGCTTTTATATTTCTTTCCATTGCTGTTGTTTTGCATTGTTTACTCATTTAAAAGTTGTTACGTATTTCCCTTAAAATAAGGCTAGTTAGTTCCTGAAGTTAAGGCTGATTTGTTAAGCTAAAACTCTAATTATTGGAATGTTAGCATGAAATAAAAAAATAGAGAATTTCTTGAAACAATTGTGGTTTAGCTTTCACCCTAAGAAAGTTGCAATTCGCTAATATTGTATCTGATGTTGATTGGGACCTATAATTAGTATCAGAGCAAGGTGACAATGGCGTCCAATAAAGAGAGGATCGAGGCTTTGGAAGCTGGGCTTGGTGGAGTTCAAGATGGAATGCAGCAGGTGGAGTTAGGCGTAGCAGATAAGTTGCACCATTTGGAAGAGACTATCAACAGGTCCAGAAGCTTTTCTGTCAACTAGAGAAGTGTCTAGCAACAACCAGCAAGATGGATCTTTTCATTCAATTCGAAAAGGGAACAATAACAACAAGCAGAATTTTTCATCCACTATGGCAAAGCTAGCATTTCCAAAATACTCCGGAGAAGGTCTAACCGAATGGCTGAGCAGGGTAGCCCAATTTTTTGAATTTCAAGGCACAAATTATAATCAGAAGGTATCACTAGCATCTTTTCACCTTGAAGGGAAAGCTAACTAATTGTGGCAATGGATGCGTAGAACATACCGAGAGGAAGGCTGATTGGTGACTTAGGAGTTCTTTGAAGAAGAATTGTTGGCTCGTTTTGGACCAACAGGCTGTGAGGACTTTGATGAAGCACTATCTAGAGTTTGTCAAGTGGGATCCCTGCGAGATTACCAAAAAAAGTTTGAAAGATTAGGCAACCATGTTCACGGTTGGACACAAAAGGCTCTTGTTGGCACATTCATGAGAGGATTGAAGTCTGAAATAACAGATGGAATTTGAATGTTTAAACCAAGAACATTGAAGGAAGTTATCAGCATAGCAAGAATGAGAGATGAACAATTAGCCAGAACAAGGAGGTTCACAAGACCTCCACTGCTGAACCGCATATCCACTGCCACCACTCCAGTTAATCATGTTATTCCAGCTAATGCAACGAAGAGATTAAGCTGGGATGAAATGCAAAAATGAAGGGCACAAGGACTATGTTTCAACTGCAACAGTAAATTCACTCCTGGACATAAATGCCAAGGGCCTCAACTTCTACTTCTTGAGTGCCAACCTGCAGAATATGAAATGGAAGAAGAAGAATTTCAGATATCAGATAACATGGGAGATCAAGCTAAACCAGAAATCTCCTTACATGCATTAACAGGTTGGACGTCCCCTCAAACCATGCGAGTAGCAGCTACCATTAGGTCTCAACACGTGATGGTATTGATTGACAGTGGATCCACCCATAATTTTTTGAGTGAGAAGATAGCTAGATTGATGAGACTTCTAGTGGTACCAACGAAATCATTTGTTGTCCGCATAGCAAATGGAGAACAACTATTCTATCAAGGTTGTTTTGATGAGGTACAAGTAAATGTGCAAGATATTCAATTTTCACTCTCCCTCTATTCTTTACCTTTAGTAGGACTGGCTATGGTGTTAAGCATTCAATGGCTAGAGATGCTTGGTTCTGTGATTTGTAATTGGAAACAATTAACCATGGATTTCCATTGGGATAATCAAGCACGAAGATTACAAGGAATCAGCTAACCCATTCAAGCAACAACATTAGCATCAGCTACTAAAGAAATGTGTCAAGGCCAACTGTTGTTTGCTATCTATATACAGTCCAACGAGAAGGTCACCAGGGCAGACAACAATCCTGACATGCAACAAATCTTGAAGGAGTACACAGATGTGTTTAAAGAACCAACAACACTGCCACCTCAAAGAGACATTGATCATCACATAAACCTCAAAGAAAGCACTGAACCCATCAACGTGAGGCTGTATAGATATTCATATTTTCAAAAGACAGAGATTGAAAAACAAGTCAACGAAATGCTCACCATGGGAGTTATTCAGTCCAGCACCAGCCCCTTCTCGTCCCCGGTTTATTGGTGAAAAAGAAAGATGGCACTTGGCGATTTTGCACAGACTAGCGAGCACTGAATGCAGCCACCATCAAAGATAGATTTCCCATACCCACCGTAGATGATATACTTGATGAGCTATATGGTGTTGCTTATTTCACCAAACTAGATTTGAGAGCTAGTTATCATCAGGTACGAGTTCATGCTTCCGATATTCTAAAAATTGCCTTTAGAACTCATAACGGCCATTTTGAATATCTAGTTATGCCTTTTGGTTTATGCAATGTCCCATCAACTTTTCAAGCCACTATAAACTTCATATTCCACCCTCATCTTTGTAAATTTATACTAGTCTTCTTTGACGACATTCTTGTTTATAGTCCTACTTGGGAATTCCATCTACAACATGTCAGGATCACCTTAGACATTTTACGGCAATATCAGTTTTTCATTAAAGCCAACAAGTGTGATTTCGACAAACAGGAATTAGAATATTTGGGTCATATTGTGACACACAAAGGAGTCAAGGTCCACCACAAAAAAATTGAGACCATGGTAGCTTGGCCACAGCCTGTTAACATTACTGAGTTACGTGGATTTTTAGGCTTGACAAGTTACTACAAGAAATTTGTTTAGAATTATGGATTGTTGGCTCGACCCCTAAACAATCTCCTCAAAAAGGGCAACTTTCACTGGACTGAAGAGGTAGGAGTTGCATTCAACCTGCTGAAGCAAGCCATGACAACGACCCCTACTCTCGCCATGCCTAATTTTAATGACACCTTTGTTATTGAAACTGATGCTTCAGGTGATGGAATTGGTGTTGTTCTTACTTAGCAGGGCCGTCCTATTGCATTAATGAGTCATGCTTTAGGCATCAGCAAACGGACATGGTCTATTTATGCTAAAGAAATGCTGGCAATTGTTAAAGCAATTCGGTCCTGGCGGCCATATCACTTGGGACAAAAGTTCTTCATTCAAACCGATCACATGAGCCTCAAATATTTCTTGGAACAGCGTGTGGCTACTCTAGAGCAACATAAATGGGTTGCCAAGCTGTTGGGTTATGATTATGAAATTATCTACAGACCAGGATGTGAGAACTCAGCAGCTGATGCTCTATCACGACGTCCTGATAGTCCTCTCCTTAACTCCTTATTTGTTCCTCAGTTCACTCTTTGGGAGGACATCAAAAGAGCTGCACAAGATGATTCATATATGCAACAAGTTACACAACAATTAACTACTGACCCCACTGGTCCATACTCCATGCAAAATGGTTTATGTTTTTATAAACAAAGAGTGGTAGTTCCACAACCTATTCGCAACCTGCTGCTACAAGAATTTCATGACAGTAAAATGGCAGGACATTCGGGAGTGTTAAGAACCTTTAAGCGATTGAGTCAACAATTTTATTGGCCATCTATGTATCGATCAGTGCAGGATTACATTATGCAATGTGAAGTTTTTCAACGCACCAAAACTGCAACTCTTGCTCCAGCATGATTGCTTCAGCCTCTGCCTATTCCTTGTCAGGTGTGGGAAGATATCAGTTTGGATTTTATTAAAGGTATTCCCTTTTCTCACAACAAAGATAGTCTTTTAATGGTTGTCGATAAACTCAGTAAGTATGCTTATTTTGTTACTTTGTCCCATCCATTTTCTGCAAAGATTGTAGCTGAACAATTTGTTAAGCATATCGTCAAACTCCATGGCATGCCGAAATCCATCATTAGTGACCGTGATCCCATCTTTATCAGCAAATTTTGGCAAGAATTCTTCACAATGTCAGGAACCCAGCTCAAATTAAGTTTTGTCTACCATCCACAGACAGACGGACAAACAGAGGTTGTGAACCGTTGTGTTGAACAATACCTCCGTTGTTTTGTCCATCAATGGCCACGAAAATGGTATAGTTATTTACCTTGGACTGAATATTGGTATAATATTGCCTACCACAGCTCCACGGGGATGACACCCTTCCAAGAATTGTATGGCCGACTTCCTCCTTCCATTTCTCTATATTCGGATGGATTATCTCGAGTGAATGAAGTTGATCAAAGCCTTTTACATCGGGATGAGTTACTCCAGCACTTGAAAATGAATTTGGACAGAGCTGCTAATCGCATGAAACAATCAACTAACAAATCCAGGCGTTCTGTTGAATTTCAAGTTGGTGATATGGTTCTCTTAAAGTTACACCCTTATCTCCAATAAACCGCATTCAAACGAGTTCACCAGAAACTTACAAGTAAGTTTTACGACCCTTATTGTATTGAGAAGAGGATTGGCAATGTTACATACCATTTATAGTTACCAGCCAACATAAGGATCCATCCCATTTTTCATGTATCTCTTTTAAAGAAATATATTGGGGATCCTCCACAGGTTACCTTAGAGTTGCCTCTAATTTCAGATGAAGGAGCAGTTTCTATAATTCCAGAGAAGATCTTTGACACATGTTGGATTAAACAGGGGGATAAATTTGTGGAAGAAAGTTTGGTCAAATAACAGCAGTTTTCTACTGACGATGCTACCTGGGAGAATACCACGTTGTTACATACTCAGTTTCCTTCATTAAACCTTGAGGACAAGGTTCCTGTTAGTGGGGGGAATATTGATAGGCCAAAAAGATCTAAAAGAATCCCTAAAAAGAATCCTAAGTTTTTAGCTTGAACTGAAGACCAAGTATCAGCTTTTATATTTCTTTCCATTGTTGTTGTTTTGCATTGTTTGCTCATTCAAAAGTTATTACGTATTTCCCTTAAAATAAGGCTAGTTAATTCCTGAAGTTAAGGTTGATTTGTTAAGCTAAAACTCTATTTATTGGAACGTTAGCATGAAATAAAGAAACAGAGAATTTCTTGAAATAATTGTGGTTTAGCTTTCACCCTAAGAAAGTTACAATTCGCTAATATTGTATCTGCTGTTAATTGGGACCTATCACAGGCATAGTGGCATCTGCATATGTTTTCTTCTCTTTTGACATGAGGACAGGTCAGGCACAGTGTGGTTGGGGGGATTTGAAAGAGCTAAATTATCACTCAATGAATTATTGTTATCAGATGCAGTGGCAATGTCCTTTTTTGTGCTTATATTAGAAGGCGGTATAGATGGGCTAGACGAATCAGAACGCAAACCACCATGATATGATGCTCTGAGCACTCCTGAGTAGGGGGCGGTGAACAATCCCAATTATCATGCATGGGCATTCGTGATCTATTATTATGATCAGAGAGGAAAGGCATAACATGGTATGCATTTGCGTCAGATGAAATTCAGTCATTCTGGTTAATTATTATCTTCATCGCCAAGAAAGTTGACAACGGAGTCAACTTGAGTCTCTATTAAGTGGTGAGGTTGCAGTCTTTGGAGTCGGCCAGCCATAAGTTAAGGTCTATGCGGGAACTCGAGTTGCAAGAAAAAGGAAAGAGATGATCCTAAGAGTTTGAGGAAACATCATGGAAACACCTTTAAAATCTAGCGACGCAAGGGTATTCATTAGAAATTGTTTTTTCTTTCTTTCTTTGATTAGCAATTGCAATCGACCAAGTAAAATGCTTAACGCAAACGGTCGCATATGATAAAAAGGACAATAAAAACTCAATCAAGATGGCATGAATAATGTAAGATATATAGTTCAAAAAAGGCAAATTGATATGAGAAGCAACTAATAAAAATGATCTTGCAAGAAGTGGTTAAAAATTGCAGTTAGTCCTAGATATGAAAGGTAAACACACGAAGGCTAGATTTAAAGGTGTATGCTAAAATCAGAAAGCTCATCGGAGCAAAACCTTAAGTATGGAACCAATCAAAGGTTCATACATGCTCGAAATAATCAGCAGACTAAACCGTATAGCAACAGGATGTTCATTCTGAAGAAAAAAAAAAAAACCAAACCCTCAGAGAAGCAGAAATGCCAAAAAGACTAGAAATACGACAACACTTGAAAAAATCGCAGTACTCAAAACAGAACAGTCATAGTAAAGCATAGTAAAGATAATTAGCCAGCGAAGATCTCCATAAAGCGTATAAAGGCATTTGATGTGGCAGTAAGGAACTTCAATCATGATATACAAGGCATGGTCTGCAACCGAGAAAAAGCCATGAAAATATAAGAGGTTTGGGGATGAAAACCTGCGGAGACGTTCTGATGCAGTGTGAAGCCCGGGAACGCAGATGCAAATCTGAGTAAAAAAGCATGGTCCGCAATTGAAGACAAAAAACATTCTTTGGATGGAAAAACTGGATGAGACCAAAATGCAAAAATACAGAGCAGGTAAAAAGAAATAAAATAAGCAGAACAAATGATGCGTCGCTCAGAACATGCAGTCAAATTGAATTTCAAAATTCAGATATGAAAACACAAGCTGAATTACCGAATCTAATTTAATCTCATAGCTGCATGTTCCTGTTGCAAAGAAGCATGACAAACTTGAAAAGCAGAAAACCAATAACTAAGATTAGAAAAAACCCTCATAAAGCTGAAACCATGATGGTAGGATTGGAATCGATGGGATAAAATCCAAAGTCAATTGTGATCCTGTATTTATGAAGCAAGAAAAAGAACGCTGGCAAGACGGCCTCTAACAACACAATGCTGCCGTAAACTAACATTGTCTTGATAGCATTTTGTTTTTTTACCAAAGAGAAATAATGAAAATATTTGCGTACACCATAATAACATGCCAAGTCTAATGGACTGTAGTTAAAATCACCAAAAAAAAAAACCCGAATTAAGCAAAGATAGGCAGTCTAACAATTTCTGAAAAAGCACTCGCAGCCAAAGGTGAATTATAAGAAGCAAAAGATGCATACATGGAACATGCAAGAAAGGAGCAGAGTTTTGAACAAACCAGAAAGTGTTGTTTTTTGTACAGAAAAAGAAATAAAGGCAGGCCAAAGAGCAAGCTGTAGCTGTAACATCGAATGGATAGTCAGCGCTAGAGAAGCTTGCAGAACCAGCTGTGAAAGCAAAGCTAGACCTTAACGTGCATTAAATGGACGTCAACTCGCAGAGTCCAAAACCGTATGAAATTCCACCTTTCCTGGGCTCAGTGAAGCGCCTCCTAGACTGAGTAGCAGCCGAAGGAAAAGAAAAGCTTCCAGGATGTGAGACAGCAGCCATCAAACACACGCGTGCCATGATTTAAGGAAAAAACTGATGGGCAACGTGGAGTTGAGCTGCCAAATGCACGGCAGCACCTCAAATTCAGGGGAAAAAAACATGCCAGCCGAAAGAAAAGGCAGCGGGCGAAGCGCAAAGGTTGAAGGAAAAAGAAAAAACACTCTCTTCTAAGACCAACCAAACACATGAGAAGCCCAGCTGAGCAATATGTCCCCTAGCCCCGATCCTAAAAGACCAAGCCCACAACAAATGATCCGACAACCCAAAGAAAGAGAAAATAAAACTTTTAAAAAACAAAACGACCGCACAACCCAGCAAAAGAGAATAGGCAATTGTCTCTAGTGATTCTCTCCGAGGGCTTCTTAGTGTTTTTTTTTTTTTTTTAATTATGATTATTTAATTTTCCGTAAAATTAACAAAGGACATAGAAGGATGCAACAGAAAAAAGGGACAAAAAATAGAATGTTATTCTTTGTTTGCGTTGGCCATTGCCTGTACTTTTTCAATTTTTCAACACCATTAGTAGGGGTGTTCACGGTTCGGTTCGGTTTGGTTTAGACTAAAAAAACCAACCGAACCGAATTTCACTATTTTGGAGAAATATTAACCGAACCGGACCGAAAACCCGTTCAAACCGAGCCAATCCGGTTAAGTTAAATCCGGTTTTTTTTGGAAAAAACCGGGAAACCTAATCCCTTCATTAAATCCGGTTTTTTTTTTTTGAAAAAAACAGGGAAACCAAAATCCCTTCATTTATGGGTTTTTTTTCGGTTTTTTTAAAAATTGGCTTAGCCTTACAGTTTTAAAATTTATAGAAACCTGAATTAATTAACAACTTGGCTCACTATCATAAACAGGAATTCCCTACTGAACACTTATGCATGCAATGTGGAAGTGCCATCTGCAAGCCTTTCTTCTCCTGGTCACTCCGAACTTTTCTTCTCCTTTCAGGTTAAGGAATATGCAGCAGACAACTTCAAATTCAAGGGGCATCCCAAGACTGATGACAAATCAATTTATTTTTCATGTCTTGTTTCCTGGTTTATAAGCCTGAAGTTGTTCAAAATTCAAATGGTTTACAGGCAGTGATCTAATAAATCAATTTGTATATCCCAAAAACGAAACCATCAGCAGAAGGCAGGAAATAAGCACTCAAAACTCAGAAGCTAATATCAACTCGACCATAAACTGAGCAACCAACAACACTTTCAATGGGTTAATTGCCATCCACTGGTTCCTAAAACACAATGAGCATAAGCAACAGAGACATGGGTCAAGAGAGTTGAGGGGAAGGTCAAGCCTACCACATGCGTCAAGTATAGCTTCATCCAAGTTCATCAGCCGATAAATATTGATGAAAAGAACAAGAGTTACGCAAAGGACATCAATTAAAAGCAAAGGAACCCTTCTAGAAACACTTGCCATATGATCTTTACATATATCTCCAAAAGAGGCTGATCCATCAATTACCCTCATATAAAATAACGATTTCGCAGGAAAGATTACAACTAGAATAGAAACTCATCTAGTATCCCAAAGCAACCCCAAGCATCAAGGACTCGCTTCACCATTCTCATTCCTGTTTAAGTTTCAGGATTTTATAAAAAACTTAAAACAAGATCACACCAACAAAAACCAACTTGACCTTGTTACTTTGGTTATAGAGAACTTGAAAAGGAGCCATTTGGAAAAACCTATAACAGCACAATGAAGACAGAGCAGATAGCTACACGGGAAAAATTTGCAGATCCATATCATTAGTAAACAATAGTTGGATCACTTGTAACTTTGCTTGTTCTAATCAAATTGCAAAAGCAGAGGATCATATTGCTTCAAGAGAGCAAATCTGAAATAAGAGCCCACAGTTCTACTACCAGTCCCGTAGATAAAGATTATAGAAAAATACATGCAGAAGGAAACTGAAACCTCATGAAGTTAAGATTATCATCATACAGTTTTTTGGAACTTCTATATCTAACAGACTAACAATATAAACAAATGATAAGCATAGGTCAGAGAAGCATCAAAGTTTGAAACAAAAAGTTGAACTTATAAGCAGTTAAGCACACGAAGATAAACTTATCAATGGAGGAGCCCTGTCGTTCTGCTGCAAGCTTGCAAGTGAAGAGAGAAGCCTGAGGTTTTCTTCGGGAGATGCAGAAGGGAGAAGAGGAAGGATGTAAATTGAAGGAAGAGACAGATACAAAAGGAAGAAGAGGAAGGATGCAAATTGAAGGAAGAGAGTCAAGAGACAGATACAGAAAGTAGAAGAGGAAGGATGAAAATTGAAGGTGAAGCCGTGTAGGGCATCTGTGAAGAGACAGATGCAGAAGGGAGAAAATGATGTCTTTGGCTCTTTGCTCTTTGGTGTGGGCGGCGGCTTCAGTTTAGAATTGAATTAGGGTTAGGCATACTTATTTATACTACCGGTTCGGTTCACTGGTTTAAGTGGTCAAACTGGAACCGAACCAAACCGGTCAAATTTTATGGTTTTAAAATCGGTTTAATCGGTTTTCTATCTCGGTTCGGTTTTCTCGGTTAATTTTTCATCGGTTTTCTCAGTTTTTTCGGTTAATCGGTTTTTTTGAACACCCCTAACCATGAGTATGCAACTTGATCCAGCTTTTATGTTATGTTATGTCATGCTTTAGGGTAATTGTTGTTGATACTGGTATTATGTAGTCGACGATTGGAATTCACTACTTGTTCTCTGCAGAGTGTATACTGGTATACATTCAATACAAAAAGGAATTGATTTCTTCGCACTTCCATTTTCAAAGCCTTGGCCCAGGGCCGCCTCCGAGCTCAGTAAATTGAAAACAACCAGCAACGGCCACCAGCTTACGAGACAAGACATATTTCATTTCAACCTTAAATACTCTCCATCTACCACATCATTAAAAATTTCCCGAGTGCTGACTTCCAACAACCACCTACCAAATGAATTTACATTTTTCTCCACATGCTGACAAGGCCGTCTGCAAATGACTTCAAGCTTCCCCACACAGTTGATTTCTTCGGAAGTTCCGCACCATCGGTGTGGGTACTAGAAATGTCTCTGGACAATGGAAGCATGGCGTTAATTGTCACTCTTAAGCAGTAAGGGGCAAGGAAAATCACACCATACGTGAGAATGTGAACTGATACTTTACAGGGGGCATTCAGGGACAGAATGCACATGCTGGGTGGTTCTTCTGCAGTGTGAGCTATGCTAGCGGGTTTACCAATAAATATCTTAAGAAAAAAATAGTCATATCACACCAAGACAAATTTTTATTTTCTTAACTGCTTCTCATACTATAAACAACAGTGGTTAACAATCTAGATCCTTAACAAGAATGCCTTGATTGACTGGAGTTTGAGGAGGACAGAAGTCTCCAAGAGGCTTATGTTTAATAAAGCACGTTCCATTCTATAATGAACATCTAAAGAAACAGGATTCGTATACTTCATCATATAATTATAGGAGTTACGGAATGCATGAACAAGAAACAATTTTAGCAGAAGATATGAGGGACCTTGCAAGGGTGTCCACTAAGACCACAATGATGAAGAATTACTAAAGCTTTCCTTCTAGCCACCTATGGTTATATAAATGTTTTATGGCGGCTTAAACTTGGCGGGGTAAGAAGGCGTTTGGAAATTTCCTTCTCATTTTCATTTTTTTTTAATCATATCCTTCTTGGATTATTTTCAGCACATGAACCCCCCCCCCCCACCCGGTCTTAATTGTAGGCTTCTTAGAGGGTGTAAGCTAGAGTTGTAACTGATTAATTTTCTTTGCTGAGGTAATGAAAACATGTCCCTTGGTCATGAAGGCACTGGCTAGGCAAATGGAACTGGTAAAATGACAAGGACACCAGCAACAGGAACAGCAATCACTTCTTTAATAGCCCTGATAATAGTACAGTATTGTAAGTAGAAAACTTACTTTTCATGTTTGTCCAGATAAGGAGACCCCTCATTATGTTTTGAATGATCAGCATCCATCACTCTTTTGAATGCAGAAAGCTTCTCTTGATCATTTTCTGCTTCTACAAGGCCAGGATGAGAGACATTCTTGGTTTCATGTTTTCTCATATGACTCTCAGCTGCTGCAAAATGAGAATTACCATCAGTTATAACAAAATCAGAATGGTCATTTTGAGTTTCCTTCACTTCATGTGCCGCTGATTTTTCAGGGCACAAATGAGATGCTTCCTTATCGATTCCTTCCAGAAGGTTACCTTGAGTTCCAACTGCATCAGAATGCTCCTGAAAGTGCTTCTGAAAGTGTCATAGAGAGAAGGTAATGAGAAGGGTAACACATGCTCCACTCTCACTTAATATTACGCATTTGGTAATATAGCCTTTTCTTTTAAAATAGATGGATGAAGCCATAAAAACACAAAGAAGTCAACAATTCTTTTTATAGCAACCAGTGAAAAGGTTCATATAGGTTGGGGAACACCGATTACAAAAATTTATTGAAATTGTGCTGATTTGTCGCCCAACTGCAACTGGCATCCCTTTGGAGTCTCTTGAAAACAAAGCTATTATTTACATCACTACTGTAGTAAAGCATGCTGTACTTATTGTGCTCAAGGATCAATGCACCCAGAGCGTGCGTATGAGACCTTGTTTAATAGAAGCAGCAGGGCTCAACAGGAAATGCCTTTGAGTTTCTCACGACCTGGACTGCCTATGAGAGTAGAATTAAAAGGTCCCCCGATGAATAGGGAGGGCCACTTTAGGAACCAAAACTTCTTTGAAAGCTAAATGCCGGATAGCATATTTCTATTAATTAAACAAATTGGAATGAACAAAGTATGCCAAAATAAGCTAGAAACCAGCTATATACTACGACAAATATGTGATGCCCCATGTAACTGAAAGCATTTTTAAATGTGGAGCATTAAACTTCTGACTTAGCACACTAACAAGCAATTATCATACAAACATCAAACTCTGAACGTCATTGGACCAGAGCAACAGCCAAATATTTCATTGTAAGATCTTTGAGTCTAGTATGCTCCCCCTTAAATTATGTCTCCTATATGAAAATTAAGACAGTGCAATAAACATCAAACACTTACAGGAGAAATGGGGTTTCCAAACTCTTGAGAGACCATCTTCTCACAAGTTTGCAGCCCTCCCTCCACTTCTAGATATCTGTAACTTGTGTCACCTACATCATTGAGAAGAACTGCACGTGGGTCACATTGAGTTCTCATATCTGACATTGCACCTCCAGTTGACATGTTTTTAACTTTAACCAAGGGCTCACTCACGATAGGTAGCTCCTTTTTCTTGTTTCCACTATTTGAGGATGAAATCTTAGATTTGTATTCTAGTTCTTGAACAATTTTTCTAATAAAATAGTAATTGCCACCAACTTGTTTTCGAGCATCAGAAATGGATGGAAATTTTCCAGCATGAGTTTCCCTGTACCTGAAAAAGGTAATGGCAATATAATAATTCGGTCCCACAATAACTTTCAAATTAACACAACACAGAACTCATTCAATGCTATCAAAGCATTGGTAAGATTCCACACAAAATTATGGTCTTCAAATTTACTACCAATGATGACAATGCCTGAAAGGTAGGTATAATCTTAAAAGTGGGCACTTCATGCAAGAACAATCTCCAATTTCCTCATCAACTTCGAATAACTTTCTAGGCGTCCAGATTGAATACAGGAAAATGTATCTACACTTCAACTTTGCATAGCATCCCAAAATTTTTACTGAAAAACAATATCAGTGATGAACCTTGAAGTCGCATCAAAGTAATTAATTTTCAAGATAAGTTGACAAATCAAAGTAATCACTAACCCCTTTTATTTTATTTCGTTGTCTTAAACTAACATTTTTTCCCCTCAACTATAAAAATCCCAATTTAGCAACTTTGCAGATGGAATAAAAAGTTACCAGCTGCTATATGATACAATAAATCAAGCTGGTTAGAGGGAAAAAAAAGAAGATTGGGGGGGGGGGATTACTTGTTTACATAAGATTCCACCATAGCTCGCCGGTCATCTTTGGAAACTCTCTTCTGAGCTTTGTGACTTTTTGGCATGTGAGAAGGAACCGACGCGGCATATGACCTTGCACGCCACTGCATATTCGCCCCATGTATGGCCTTGGCCACCTCATCAAACACTGTCAAGAAGCGATACGCAGGTTTAGTAGCATGTCTGTTTGATGCAACAGCAGTGAAGAGAGACGCACTTTACAAAGACTCCTATTGCTAGATACTGTACATAAACTTCCACGCGAAATAAGAGAAGGAAAAAACAAATTATTGGTTCAGAACAGCAGCAAAGATTTCCACGATATTTTTTTGTTTTTGCAAAACTTTCAATTCATTTTCTCCATCAAGTTAGCTTTCCAATTTACATCCAAAAAGGGGCGGCATCATCATCATCAAGAACTCTCTTTGGACTGTAGGATAGAACCAACAATAATATCCAGATTGAATTAGAAGAAGAAGAAGATCAAATAAAGAAAAAACGTACCCGTAGAAATGGTGGATCGGGCGGATCCTCGTCTGATTATGTGGATCATCATTTATTTGTTTTCTTTTATTTACCCATCCACTGCTATGCACTGCTACTTATTATTATTATTATTGAAAAACAGAAAGCGAAGCACAGAATTTGCAGTTGCTGCAGCTAGAGAGGGAGAGCTTGAGAGAGGAGGGAGGGTTTAGACCTGACTTTGAGAAGGGACGGAGGAGGGTTTAGGCCTTTAGGGTTTTAAATTTTCATTTCATTTTCATTTTATGGGCTGTTCTGGTTCCGAGTCTGCCCTTTTCTCCGTTGGGGAATTGTTTTTCTTTTGTTTTCATTAACTGTACTTTCTTCTTATAGATTTGTGACGAGTCCAGGACTCTCACTCTTGTTCGTAGTTGCAATTCCACCAACCTTTTAGTCTTAAATTAATTCTTGTAATGTTTTTAATTTTAATATTAAAAATAATTTTTTAAAAATAAAAAAATATATATTTTTAATATATATAAATAAAAAAACAATTTAAAAATCAGATGGACCGAGCAGGCTCATAATTGGGCCTAGGAAATGCCTCTTTCTTCACCATGCCCTTGCACGTCACGCGCCCATTGAAGTCACAAGCCCAAGACTTGGCAGGCGAGGCCCATTAAGGCCACCAGCTGAAGACCGATTCGCCATAAAATTTAGAAAATGAGAGGTGATTTGATTTGGTTGAGGAGGT
Organism: Populus alba; assembly: GCF_005239225.2. NCBI lineage: Eukaryota > Viridiplantae > Streptophyta > Magnoliopsida > Malpighiales > Salicaceae > Populus > Populus alba. The sequence continues at coordinate 15,930,707 of NC_133301.1, read as the reverse complement.
GGGCAAAACATTTAGAGGAGAAGAAACTGATGGATTCGAGAATTGTGAAATTCAAGTAAAAAAAGAAGAATAGAGCTATAGATTAAAAGAAAGAAAGACATGTTGATAAACCATTTACAGACACAACACAAGGAGTTCAAAATCATCCAGCTAGTTACTTGATAAGATTCCCTATTTTTCTAACGTTTGTTTCCTTATTATGCTCTTCACAGTTTACTTGTGCAGTTATAAAAACAATGGAAAACTATACAGAACAATGTGAAAACTATAGTTAATCAAAAGTCATCTTCTGTCTGCCTATCTCATCTGAATGGAATCTTTAGTAGTTTTTCCAGTAGATCCTCCTTCCTCTCAATGAATTGTATGTCTAGGTGTGCGCACACATGTACAAGATAGATCAAGAAAGCATCCATCATCTTCTTTCTCGATGAATTTTAATTATTCCTTCCTTTTCTTTTTTCTATTTCAATATGAACTTGGATTTAAAATGGTTATATCTCTTTTCCATTATCATAGGATTTGTAATCTCGGATTGTATGGATAAGAAATTGGGAGCTGGAATGTAGGAATTATTTGACCTTGTACTTGTTTGTACAATCTTCTCCTCTCCCTGTATCTACTCAAATGCATGGGAGCTTTATGAAAGTGAAGTTTGTTTCCGCTATTCATGTTATTGCTAGAAATTGTCGTGAAAAATATATTTGTTCCTCTTTAATGTTCATAAATCTCTAATAAATTTTGCACACCATTTTTTTCCAAACTTATTTTTAAATCTATCACTTAAATATTGCATGGCGAAGTAAAATGGTTTTTCTACATGAAGCTGACAGACTTCATGAAGGATGTTTACAGTTGATGCTGATTCTAAATTTACTTTATGTATTCTCTCATCAATGATTACTTGTGTGTCTATTATCAGGTGAGGGACGAGATTGAACATCTATTAGATGACAATGAAGACATAGCATATTTGTATTCGCCAAGGAAGTGGATTCAGAATCAGCAATCTGATTCCTTGGTCGGAGCTGCGGCTTCAGGTAGCATAACCCCTGCTATACCACGTCTCCCTTGTTGGGTATACGATCAAAGTCCCACATTGGCTAGAAATGGGGAGGATCAAGGGTATATAAGGATGGACAAATATCTCCATTGATATGAGGCCTTTTGGGGTATAGCTCAAGAGCAAATCCATGAGGGCTTAGGCCCAAAGTGGACAATATCATACCAATGTGGAGATAAGTGGTGTCCATAGTCCCTACAAGTGGTATCAGAGCCTTGCCCCGGAGTTAGCCATGATGGATGAATCCTTAGAATGCCGAACAAAAGGTGGTGGGCCCCAATCAAATCACGATGTAATCTGTGGATCAGCTCTATTGGATAGGCGGCGTGCTCCAGATGCTTCATGGACGTGTCCTGGCTCCAACACGGTGAAGTGGAGAATGAAGAATCCTGGTTGGTAGAGAGTGGACGGATGAATGATTGTTTGAGGGGAGGCTCGGTGGTCCTTTGTTCGAGGGGAGGATTGTTGGGTATACGATCAAAGTCCCACATTGGCTAGAAATGGGGAGGATCAAGTGTATATAAGGATGGACAAATATCTCCATTGGTATGAGGCCTTTTGGGGTATAGCCCAAGAGCAAATCCATGAGGGCTTAGGCCCAAAGTGAACAATATCATACCAATGTGGAGATAAGTGGTGTCCATAGTCCCTACAAGAATTGTGAAATAATAAAGATAACAGAAATATAACAATAAGAAATAGAGAAGTACACTGAAAGATGAGAACGAAATGAGATGATATTATTGAGCTGGACTGATATGCTTTATATAGGCAAATCAGTTACGTACAAATAGAAACTAACAGTTGCTTCCATTATTCTAGCCACAGAATACTAACAACTTCCTATAATTAGCAAAGCAATAATTGAAACTAACAAACTGCAAAAGAATAGGACAACTTTGCTGACTTGGTCAGTTTATTTTAACAAGTCTGGTGTTGATATTTTAATATCCCCTCTCAACACCAGTATCTTCTCTGTTAATCATCCCGAGCTGTCGACAGAAATCTTCAGACTTATTACTGCTCAAGCTTTTTGTAAACAAATCTGCAACTTGATTCTTTGTGTTAACATGCTTGAGCTCAATTTCTTCTTGTAAGACCTTCTCCCTGATAAAGTGATAGTGCACTTCTACGTGCTTGGTCCTTGCATGGAAGACTGGATTTTCAGCCAAACGTATGGTTGATTGATTGTCACAGTGTAGTGTGACTGCTGCTTTTGTTGACTGCTGTAAATCTTTTAGCAACCGTATGAGCCAAGTACTCTCTTGTGCTGCCATTGCTATGGCTCGATATTTTGCTTCCGTTGTTGATAAAGACACCGTTGGTTGTCTTTTGCTGCACCAAGCAACTGCTCCCCATCCAAGCATAAAACGTAGCCAGTAGTTGAACGTCGAGTGTCATGATCACCTGCATAATCAACATCACAAAATCCAACAAGTCTGCAATCTCCATTTTTCTTGTACAGAATGCCTTCATTGAGTGTCCCCTTCACATATCTTAATACTCGACGAACTGCTTCCAAATGTGGCTTCTTTGGATTTTGCATGTATCGACTCAACACACCAACTGTGTGGGAAATATCTGGTCTGCTTAAAGTTAAGGAGATCAGGCTACCTACCAATTGCTGATACATTGTTGCATCTTCTAAATCCTTTCCTTCGAGAGCACAAACCTTTGCATTTAGTTCCATCGGAGTTGAAACTGGTTTACAATTAGACATTCCAAACTTTGTCAAGAGCTCCCTACAATATTTCTTCTGATGAAGAACCAACCCTTCATGAATATAATCAACCTCTAGGCCAAGAAAATGCTTGAGCTAGCCGAGTTCTTTCATTTGGAACCGTATAATTCTCTTTTGTTAAGAGAATGTCTTCTTCATAATCTCCTGGTACAATTAAATCATCCACATACACTAACACAATAGCTATTTTTGTGTTCACGAACTTGACAAACACACTACAATCAGCAGATGTTACTAAATAACCGTTATATGTTAGGAATTCAACAATTTTTCCATACCAGGCTCTTGGAGCTTGTTTAAGGCCATATAGCGCCTTTCGTAGCTTGCAAACATATTCTGGATGATCTTGATTCTCGAATCCCATTGGTTGAGACATGTAAATTTCCCGATCCAGTTCTCCATGTAAGAAGGCGTTCTTTACATCCATTTGCCACATGTTCCAGCTTTTGTTTGTTGTAAGTGCAAGTAGAACCCTCTCCGTTGTAATCTTTGCAACTGGACTGAATGTTTCGTTGTAGTCTAGGCCATACTGCTGAGAAAACCCGCGAGCAATCAGGCGTGCCTTGTATCTTTCAATTAATCCATCTGTGCAACGTTTAATTTTATAAACCCATTTGCATGAAATAGGCTTCACACCTGTCGGCTTTGGTACAAGCACCCATGTCTGATTTTGTTCCAATGCAGTAAATTCCTCTTCCATGGCTTTATTCCATTCCACGTGAATTTGTGCATCTTCAAATGTCTCAGGTTCTGCTGCAATTTCTTCTTCTGTTATTACAGCATTAGCATATTTAGGATTTGGCCTTCTAGTTCTTGTTGACCGTCGAGGTTCAGCTGATCTGCTATGCTCTCCTTCTTTTTCACTTGGACGATCATACACACCTGTTTGCCAAGGATGTTTGTTGCTCTCTTCTTCTTCTTCACTTGTTTGGCCTTTGTCCTGAACTGAAACTTCTCCCTCACCTGATTCCAGTTGAAAATGGATAGGGTGCAAGGAGTCTGAAACTGTTTTGTTTCTTTTTCTGTTGGCCACCATGAAGAAGCTTCATCAAACACCACATTTCATGATGTATAACACTTCCCAGTCAGAGCATCACAACATTTCCAGCCTTTTCTTTGACTGTCATAACCCACAAAAATACATTTCACAGCTTTCTTATCAATTTTGCTACGTAAGTGATCAGAAATAAACACATAGCACACACACCCAAAAACACGAAAGTAGCTGACCACAGGTTTCATGTTCCATAATTTTTCAAAGGGTGAAAGAAAACATAACCGCTGTTGTGGAAGCCTGTTGATCACATACGCAACAGTCTTCATGGCCTCTGCCCAGAAACGTCTAGGGACATTTTTTGCGTGAAGCATGCATCGATAAATTTCTATAAGGTGCTTGTTCTTCCTTTTTGTGATGCCATTCTGTTGTGGGGTGTTGGCACATGTGAATTGATGACTTATTCGATGACTCTGTAAGAACTTGAAGAATTCATCTGACGTATATTCTCCCCCATTATCCGTGCGTAGAGACTGAATATGTTCACTAGTTTCTGCTTCTGCTGCACTCTTGAATTCTTTGAATTGTGAGAATGTTTCAAATTTCTCCTTTTGAAAATATACCCATACATACCATGAAAAGTCATCAATAAAGGTCACTATGTACCTCATTCCACTGAGAGATGCTTGTTTCACCGGGCCAAACACATCAGAATGAACCAATTCTAATGGTTTCTTGGCTTTGAATTTTGACTCTTCATACGGCAATTGGTGTGCCTTTCCATACTGACATCCTTCACATACCACATCTGTTTTTACTTCAAGTTGAGGAAGACCTTCCACCATTGATTTCTTCATCATCACAGCCAGCTTGGAATAGCGGACATGACTCAACCGTGAGTGCCATAAATCTGGTGTTTCATTCTTCCTGGTCTTATCTATGTATGCAGTTTCTACTGACATTACATAGACTGATTCTCGCCTTTGACCCTTCATTAGTGGCTCCTCTGTAACCTCAAGATTGTGATAAACTCTCACATCTTGTGGTCCAAATAAAACATAATGCCTAGCCGATGTTAGCTGTGACACTGAGAGAAGATTTTTCTTCATACCTGGAACATGGTAAACCTTTTGCAGTGCCACTTCATTGTCACTGTGATGATTAGAAACCATTGTATTACCAACGTGAGCTATTGGTAACTTTGAATTGTTGGCTGTTATTACCACACGATTTCCCTTGTATTCTGTCAAATTCTGCAGCTTCTCCTTATCTCCAGTCATGTGATTTGAGCAGCCAGAGTCTACAATCTAGTCACTTTCATAATCAATTTGATCAGACATATTTGTTGTGAAGGCTTGTTCATCATCTTCTCCTGCTATAGATATTGTCTGAATATCCCATTCGGCTTCAATTCTGGTATTAACAACATCACACAGAATAGTTGTTGCAGTAAGAGCCAGTTCATTGTCTTCTTCCTTTGTGACAAGTAGTGCCTCTGCATCCCATTCATCTTCAACTTTAGAGGTAGCAACATTACTCTCCATGTATTTTTTCTGCAAATTGCAGACTCTGGCCATATGACCTCTCTTCCCGTAATTGTAACATTTTCCTTCAAATTTCTTGTTGTTGCTTTGATTTTTCTAGCCTCCCATTGAATGGTTGCCTTCTGCACCTTGATTTTTCCAGCCTCCCATTGCACGGTTGCCTCCTGCATCTTGATGACTTTTGATCTTGTCACTGTACTTTTTCACTCCACCATTTCCATACTGCTTAAAGTTCCTGCTGCCTTTGTTGACGTAGAGTGCTTCCTCTTCACCCTTGGTTGAAGCTCCTCCCATTTGCTTAGCCAAGGCTTCTTGTCCAGCAAGCAAATTCTCAAACTCAACAAGTGATGGTTGGTTTTGCCATCCTTGTACTGCAGCAACAAAGCTTCTGAATTCTGGATGTAAACCATGAATGATTATTCTTTTCATCCTGGTTTCACCAATTGGAGCTTCTGTATCCAATTCAGAAATCTCTCTGCATAAAGTCTTCACCTTATGAAAGAACTGGGCAACAGGGAGCTCACGTTGAGCTACTGACAGTAGTTCACTCTCCAATAGTTGAAGTTTTGTGTCATTCTTCTTGGAGAATAGCTTGGCAAATGTATTCCAAGCTTCATGATGAATTTTGGCATCTCGAATATGTTCCAGCACATCTTCTTCTATTGTAGTTTTCAAAGCAAACATTGTTTTGCCTACCTTTATCTTCCATTTTCGTAGAGTACCGCTTGCATCTTCAGCCTCTGGTTGTGTAATTTCACAACCACTCACAACTTCCCACAAATCTTGGCCCTGCATGTAAGACATCATGCATGTTGACCAAGTTTTGTAGTTATGATTGTTGAGCTTTTTAATCCCTCCAATGACTTGAAGATCACCCATCTCACTCTCTCTTTCCCTCACGTGTTTAACTCTCAATACTCTCTCTTTTCCTTACGTGTTTAGCTCTCAAAAAACAGAAACAAAGATCTCTCTTAAACCAGGCTCTGATACCAATTGTGAAATAATAAAGATAACAGAAAGATAACAATAAGAAACAGAGAAGTACACTGAAAGATGAGAACGAAATGAGATGATATTATTGAGCTGGACTGATATGCTTTATATAGGCAAATTAGCTACGTGCAAATAGAAACAGTTGCTTCCATTATTCTAGCCACAGAATACTAACAACTTCCTATAATTAGCAAAGCAATAATTGAAACTAACAAACTGCAAAAGAATAGGACAACTTTGCTGACTTGGTTAGTTTATTTTAACAAGTCTGGTGTTGATATTTTAACATCCCTCGAGTTGGCTCTAACCGGAGTGCAAGTATGGTGGCTGGCAGCGTTTTGGATGATGATGGTGTAGAGGATTCTAGCCTTTTCTAACCGGGGTGCATCCTTTTTTGGCTGTGATTAGTTATTTTATCCTTGACTGTATCGATTTAGCTTGTTTAAGTTTTTATAGGCAGTCCTGCCTCCATAAGAGAAGAAAATAGTACACAATATTACTTGGTCTATGGCATTGCTTGTGTTTAGCTTTGTACTACTTGTTTACAGGGTTACATCATTTTGTATTATTGGTAGATGAGAAATTTCGGAGCACAGTTTCGTGATGTGTAAGAAGTTTGAGCAGTGCACTGTTGATGTTTATTTTCCCTTTTCTGCGTCCAAGAAGATGAAACTAATGAAGTGAGGAGGTGACGCATGAGTATCAATGGCGAAGGTTTTGGCAATTTTGTCTATTAATTATTTTTTGGTAATTATTTTAATGCGTAATCAAACATGAGAAAATGGAAGGTTAGAAAACATCGCCGAACAAGTCAAAGATCTTTAGCAATATTTAAGAAACTCGGAAGAGGAGGATCGCAAGTCCTTGGAGACTTGTCATGACAGTTTTTGCTGCTTTAGCTCAAAAGGTATTCAACGGCAGAAGAGATGAACATTTTCAACTTCTGAGACTTGAACTTCAGAAAAAAAATTATGTCAATCAGCGTTCTGCTATGGTCAGAATCAACCTCGGGCATGCAATGAGTTGGCAGTGTTGTAATAATTAAGATGAAACACAAAAATAAAACTAGAATTCTGAATGGTCTGTATATTATGAGTTCACAGTGTTAACCAAAATATAAATAAAATATATATATGTTAAACTAAAAGTACTATTATACTTTTAGTAAATAAAACTACATAAATATTATTTAATAAGCAGATAGTTATTTAATGTAAGACTACATAAATATTATTTAATAAGTAGATAGTTATTTAATGTAAGGAACCAAAATACATTTCTTTTCTACAATTGTGGAAGGGGTAGAATTCACTGCCCAACGACAACCTGTTTTGAATCAGATACATCTATGCTGTCGCACAATTTCTGTCCCTTGGTATCAACTGGGATGAACATGACACAGACTGCTGAAACAGCCATCAGGACCTCAAACAGGATGATGGCTTCTGTGATCTGGCAGTTAGTCACCAGGCCAACTGCCACAAGAGGACATATCATGCCACCAACCTTCCCCGCAGCATATGCAGCTCCAGCACCAGTTGCCCTGACGGATGTCGGATATAACTAGATGGAAACGATACCAGTATAAATCAATTATTCAGAACCAATTCTCCCTGCCCCTCAGATGTGTGTGCAGAGGTTTCTTACAAATGCATTTTGGAGTCAAAAGTCAAAAGAAAAATGATCACGGAAGTTAAGACTGAGATGACGGGAACATTTTACCCAGTCAACATCTTGCTACGGATAAAATGCCCAGAACAAAGTATTATAGGACTTACCTCCAGACCATATATTGTAGCAACTGAGAGGGCTGCTTTGGTACTCATTCGAGCTCCAAACAAGAATGACATCGTTAATGTTGCAGACTGATGGTAAACCAGAGGTAAAAGGAAGATACCAGCCAAGACAAACGCAACAGCTACCGTAAGCTTGCGGCCAATTCTATCTACAATAGTTGCTGACAAAACAATCCCAGGAAGCTCTACAATAGTATAGATTTATAAGAAAACATGTTATTATGCATTGCTTAATTTGGTAACTGTACAAGAAAGTTAGAGACAGGAGATATATCACATTGCAGAACAATTCTCAAAATGTCAAACATTAATTGCATGGAGATGAAGAGAGTAGGCATGCAATACCTGCCAAATTAGAAATAAATACATTTATGTAGAGGCTGTCAGGATTTTCTGATTTCAAGAGATTTGAGCCACATCTGCTTTGCCCACTACTTAGCTCTGAAGTCAGCAATATGATACCATAATATGAGAATACATTTCCAAAGAGTGACTCCCAGAGAAGAAGTGTTGTTCGGATTAGTTTTGATGAGAAAAGCATAAGAAATGATTGGAATCCTGATCTAAAATCCAAATCCATTTTTTCAGTGGTGGAGAGGAGAGGGGTATATTCTGATGTTGCAGATTCTTCATCCAGCCCAATTGTACTATCAGGAACAAGCTCTCCTGGAGGGAGTTGTGATTGGTTGAGCAGAGCTATTTTCTCCAGAATATTATATGCATCATTTATTCTGCCTTTCATGCATAGATACCTTGGAGATTCTGGTACATGAGAATAAAAGAGAAGCAGAGCAAATGCTGGTAAACAGGATGCCGCGAGTAGCCATCTCCAACCCAACCTTGGCATCACCATCTGCAAGAATTACAGAAAATACAATTAATTATGAAGAAAAGAATTCCCCGGGTGATAAGACATGTGAAGCATAAATGACTTTAATATCTGAACTCGTCCTCTCTTATGAGTTTTGTGCAATTTTAGCATGCCCCATGCTGCCCAGCTTGTGCAGACACTGTAATGTAATATTAGCCGAGCAATGTACCAAAATATCAGATAATGATGAGGAAAAATGGCCTTTAACACTTGCTACCATGAGCGTTTATGATAAAATCAAGTTTTTTTCAGCTACTTTTTTTGTTCAGAATTCAGGAAATGGTACACACCCATGCAAGAAAAGCCTCAAAAATTGACCCAAATGCCCAGAACCATGAGAGTAGAAGCATCCTTTTTCCTCTATGTGAAGCGGGAACAAACTCTAGAAACCAGGAGCTGAATACACTTCCACCACCCAGCCCGGAGCCAACCAAACAACGAAGAATCACCAGATATGCATAATTTGGGGAGAAAGCACTCAACAATCCAGCTCCACAAGTCAGAAGAGTTGCTCCTAGGAAACCCTTCCTGGAAAGACCAAATGGAACTAAAACAACTTGTAAGATGAGGTAAAATATTTAACCATGGGTTTGTAAGAGTCTCGTTTAAAGATTCAAATCCAAACGGATGGTTTCAAAGAAAAACATCGTATTTGTACAGTAACATCTTTAGCAGAATGGATCAACACTTGATGGAAACTTGATCTTTAGCTTTGATGATGTAATGAGAAGGGTATTTACAGAATACTTGCCAGTTTGCCTATTTGGAAATCATTTGCCTTTCATAAACTTTAAATTGGAAGCGAGCATGACAGCCAAAAATAATAGGAAAACCACCAAAATATTGCAAATCTGTGTAATTGAAACTTTGAAAGAGCAGATTTTGTCAACCTAAAACCTTAAATAGAGAAAGATCTACCATAGAAGCATCAGAAAAGTTTGTGCAAGTTTTTTCCAAATTCCTGAAGCTATACAATATACACAAATATATCCATACAGACATCATGAAGGATTCTTAACTTTACACGTCAAGGAAACAGTGAAGATTATTAGCGAGGCACAACATATAATTAATGCAAGGAATAAGGGGGGAAATGATGGCTTGCCTCCTTCCATGATGATCTGAAACGAGTCCCCAAAAAAATGATCCAATAAACATGCCACCAAAAACAGCAGTTGATAGCAGACTCTCTTGGCTTGATGAGAGATCCCACTGGGACTTGACCGCCGGTCCCACAAAAGAGAGAATCATAACTTCCATTGCTTCTGCAATAAAAGCAAGTCCAGCATAAACAAGCACGGGACGTTGGAATTTCCCAAATCCCACAGAAGCAAGAGCCTCATCCACAGTGTATACAAGGTTTTCCCCGTCCATCTTTGTGGTGGCCGGTCAACAACATACCAAAGAAATCAAAAAATTGTCACGGCCACAGGGTAACAAACAAACGAAAAATTATCATGTTTTATACATATTCAATTTCAAGATTGATTGTATGATCATCAAGAAATCTCAGCGCTTACCCTGACGGAGGTCTCAGCTGGCTCATTCATGGGCGTAGCAGTCAGAGATCGATGCTATATATCACTGCTTTTACGTCAAAAACCAAATTACTTGTAGTTTCAACTCAAGAAAGAAGATCAATAGTGAAGTATCAATCATTGAAAAAAAACAAAAGACTGAATACCTTACAGAAGCGGCCAACTGGATATAAGTTTATGAAGCTTTACTTGTTAATAACAATTGCTTGGGTACACATGGACACGAATCAAACAACACGAAACACTAATACTGCTGTGATACTTTCTTGGAAGATGCATAAATGGAGCTGAGCTGCGCATGAGAACATAGAATCAAGAAAAATATGAACTAACCTGAAACTAGGAAATGATAGTCTTTTTTTGCGGTTGTTACCATTACAATTGTCCAGTACCTGGACAGGACAGGATGACTCTTTCGGTTGAAAAGAAGGGAAAATAGATAATTTGTGTGGAGTGAACTGCGGCATATGTAGCTGGACAGGACAGGATGATTCTTTCAGTTGAAAAGAAGAGGATACAAGAACATGTATGTGTGTATCACACACACACACATACAAGTTCTTGTATCCTCTTCTTTTCAACTGAAAGAGTCATCCTGTATGATTCTTTCAGTTGAAAAGAAGAGGATACAAGAACATGTATGTGTGTATCACACACACACATACAAGTTCTTGTATCCTCTTCTTTTCAACTGAAAGAGTCATCCTGTCCTGTCCAGCTACATATGCCGGTTGGTTATATAGAAGTTATCGAAATACATGGCTAAACATGGAAAATGAGAAAAGTGAAGGCATGGTCGGTGTGGCCAAAGTAAGAGTATAGGCAAGAGCAGACAAGTGGATCTCATCATCAGCTAGTTGCTCCACGTACCCCTAAACAGATCGGTAACAGTTCATCGATCTCATGTTGAGAGTGTTTGGCGGTATGTTTAAAGTTATTTTTTAAAATGTTTTTTATTTAAAAAAATATTAAAATTATATATTTTTTTAAAAAATTATTTTTAATATTAACCCATCAAAATAATTTGAAAATATAAAAAAGTAATAATATTAATTTTAAGCAAAAATAAAAATAAAATAATTTTATATTTTTAAAAAAAATAATTTTATAACACAAAAACAAATAGCATTTTTTGTTATGTATATACAAGAAAAACCCGTTTCTCTCCTCTCAAATTCTCTGTATAAAAATGCGAAAGCTTCGGTGTCGAGTGATTGATTTTGTGGGATGGAGAGGAAATTGAGTATCTGAGAAGAAGTAGAACTAGAAGATGAGTAACAACGTGCGGTTTCTATAATTTCTTGGTGTAGTAGACAAGTTTTTGAGGAAGACGAAAAGAGTATAGAATTCACGAAAATGGTCAAAAACAAGAACCCTACCCGTACTTCATTTCTCATCTGAATTAAGAGAAAAGATTACGGTAGCTTAAATAGATCTGCAGCGGACCAAATCAAAATGGAAGACGAACCTTAATAGGAAATTAAATAAGAAATAATAAGACTGACAAAAAAAACATATTCTGAACTTAATTTAAAAGCTTCCCATGCCACGAACTAGTCACAATGAGCTAATCCATCATTGAACTTGTAGAATTTCCTCAATGATCTAATTAAAAGTTACGTCCAGTTTTTCATATATATTATTTGACACAGCCATGCCACTTCTTCTTGAGCTTTGACCTGTACATTTGATTCAAAAATGTATATGATAAGCTTTGTACGTAATCCAAATCAAAATATCCATAGCCGACTATTCAATCCTTCTGCATTAGCTACAGTACCATACAACCAGTGCCGATCTCGATGATCGAAAAAAAGAACAAGAAAAGGGAAGAAAAACAACTATGAACAAGGTATGTTTAGAGCATATGATACATATGTATGTTATGAACATTTTGCAAATATAACTATGAACAAATACCTTGTTTAAGCCTGCAGATAAACCACTCTTGGCAGGAAAAAGAACGTTAAGCCTGTACTGAAGCAATTTCGGTTGGAATAACCCAGAAAGATAAGAGAAACTAGAATTTCTCTTTTGAAAAACATATATAAAAATGACCAGAACACTGAAAATGCATGGTTCATGGTGTTTATGCAGGCTGTAAACCAATTGTTTTTGCTCTCTCTACTGCATCCTCTCTTCTATTTATGTGACTATTCTGAATTTCTGACACTCTCCCAATGGTTAATTCCACGACTGGTCGTCTACTCGGCATTAAATTTAACACACTTCATATGATGCCCACGTAGGCAGCAAGCATATTAAAATTTAGACCTGCAAATTAATTAAGAGCACCCTTTGGACAGCACCCTTACACCTTTGGAGAGCAACAATGCTTCATGTGACTTCATCAACCCGTTCCTCTATCATCACACGAAAAATTATGCAACAGCACCGTTAAAAATTGAAAAGCATGATATTACTGTGCGAGATTCGTTGATAGACAAAGCTAATCACGACGGGTTACAGTGATTCAAGTCAATATATTTTGATGTTTTATAGCTAGAGACTTGTCATTTCAGAGCTTGTTGCTCTAGCTCCATAGATGTTCAATGAGAGGAGAAATGAAAAAGAATTCAACTCCTGAATTTGAACTGGTAAGGCAAGAAAGTAAATGATACATGTATAGAATTTCAAAGGACTATTCTATAACTGATTACAAGCTGTCCATAATTCAAATTCAAACGTGAGGATCTGATGCTGGTGAGTGAGGATTTTGTGGAAGAGTGATTGCTTTCCTTATATGCCCCCGCAAGATGGAGGTACCATCAGTAACGCCAATCTTGGATCTTAAGGTTTGAAAGCGTTGACATGGAAGGGGTTTTGTGAGCAAGTCTGCAAGTTGATCCAAAGTATGAACATGGTTGACAGCAATGCGACCTTTCTGGACAAGATCACGAACAAAGAGAAGATCAATGTCGATATGTTTCATGCGAGTGTGTTGCACTGGATTGAGGCTAAAATGAGTTGCACCAATGTTGTCACAGAAAAGCTGAGGAGGGTTTGGAAGATGTAAACCAAGTTCCTTGATTAAGGAGTGAAGCCAGACTGTTTCAGAAGTTGCAGCTGCTAATGCACGAAATTCAGCTTCTGTAGAAGACCGTGAGACAGCTCGTTGTTTGCGTGCAGACCAAGAAATAGGATTAGAGCCTAGAAAAGTGATGAAAGCAGTGGTGGAGACTCGTGTATCAGTGTTGGCAGCCCAGTCTGCATCAACAAAAGTGTGGAGATTGAAGGGGCTGCTCTGTTGAATAAGAATTCCATGAAACATTGTTTGCTTGAGATACCGGAGAATTCGTTTGGCTGCCGTCCAGTGACATGCTGTTGGTTTGTGCATGAATTGGGAAAGTCGATTTACTGCAAATGCAATGTCAGGTCTGGTTAGACCAAGATATTGCAGGCCCCCAATAACTTTGCGATATTCTGTGCTGTCTGTAGGAGCTGAGCCATCCGATAAGGTTAATGGAGTGCTGGTGGACAGGGGAGTGTGAACGTCTTTTGCCATGTCCATGGATGTCTTTGAGAGTAATTCACGGATGTATTTGTGCTGCGACAGGAAGAGCCCCTTGGCTGTAGGAATGACCTCAATGCCAAGAAAAAAATGAAGATGTCCCATGTCTTTTACAGAGAACGATTGACTGAGTTTGGTGATAATAGCATCCATAAAGGTGGAGACGTTTCCTGTGACAATAATGTCATCAACATACACAAGACAATAGCAGAGAACACTGTTAGAGACATATATGAATAGAGATGTGTCCGTAGCTGAGTGAACAAAACCAAATTGTAGAAGAGCATCCCGAAGAGCTTTGTACCACTGGCGAGGGGCCTGTTTCAGGCCATAAATACTTTTCTTTAGTCTGCAAACATAATCAGGTTTTGAAGCATCCCTAAAGCCGGGAGGTTGATGCATAAACACTGTCTCTTCAAGATTGCCATGAAGAAAGGCATTATTTATGTCAAGCTGCCTAAGAGACCAACCATTAGTGACAGCAAGGGAGAGAATCAGTCGAATGGTAGCTGGTTTGACAACTGGACTGAATGTCTGGGAGTAATCAATGCCTGGCCTTTGGTGGAAGCCTTTTGCAACGAGGCGAGCTTTGTACCTGTTTATGGTGCCATCAGGATTGCGTTTTGTTCTGAAAACAAATTTGCATCCGATAAGATTCTGATTAGCTGCAGGAGGAACAAGATCCCAGGTGGCATGATTAAGTAATGCAGAAATTTCTTCTGACATGGCATTGCGCCAAAGTGGATGTTTAAGTGCTTGATTAACGCACGTGGGCTCAGGGGAGTCAGGTAATGGGTGTGTTGTGGTGTTATGAAACTGTTTTGGTACAAAGATGTTATTCATAGACCGAGTGGTCATATTATGGCTTCTTTGAGGATCAACAGGAGCCTGAGAATGTACCTGAACTGGGGAGATGGTGGTGTTTAAATTTGATGCAGGAGGAGGGATGTTTTCTTGAAGAGCAGTAGAGACTGGTGCAGGGATGTCTTGGCTGGTTAGAGGAATAAGCTGCAGGAGAGGAGCAGGGACTGGAGGAGCAACAGGCGTAGAGTTGGATTGGTTGATGGTATTCTGTAGGGGAAATGTGTTTTCATCAAAAGTAACATGCCTTGAGATATATAATCGCTGAGTAGGCAAATGAAGGCAAAGATATGCACTTTGTGTATTAGAGTAGCCAAGAAACAGACAGGGAACAGACTTGGGTTGAAGTTTGTGTGGGTGATATGGTTTCAGCCAAGGAAAGCACAAGCAACCAAACGTTCTGAGTTTGAGATAATTGGGAGTGGTCGCGAACAAGGTTTGAAAGGGAGATTTGTGATGAAGGATAGGAGAGGGTAATCGATTTATGAGGTAGGTAGCTGCTGCAAAGGCATAGGACCAAAAATGAGAAGGGAGATGTGCATGACTGAGAAGCGTGGTGCCTGTTTCGACAATGTGTCGATGACGACGCTCCGAGACTCCATTCTGTTGTGGAGTATGCGGGGCTGTGGTGTAATGGCTGATGCCATGGAGTGTAAGAAATGGCTGTAGAGAAACAAACTCTCCACCATTGTCAGAGTAGAGTCCCTTGATATTAGCATTGAACCGATTATGTATCATTTTATGAAACTGAGGAAAAATGATTTTAACGTCAGATTTGTTACGGAGGGGAAAGAACCAGACATATTTTGTGAAGTGATCAATGAAGATCACATAGTATTTATGACCTTGAATGCTTATATGTGGTGATGGTCCCCAGACATCTGTATATATTAAATCAAAAGGAGCTGAGCTAGTGAGACCATGTTTATGAAAAGGCAGACGATGAGATTTATTGATAGAACAGGAATCACAAAAATGAGACTTAGAAGAAGTGCTGGAAACAGGAAGAGAGAAGGAGGAAATCATTCGGTCAACAACTTTTGATGAGGGGTGACCTAGACGCTGATGCCAACCGGGAATGGATGTGCGTTCATGAACCAGTGCAATGGGTGTGGAGGCTTGGGGATGAGGCAGAGGATAAACACCATTCTCACAGGGTCCTTGAAGAAGAGTTTCCCTCGTTTGTGGATCCTTGACAAAAAAACAAGAAGGATGAAATTCAAGGAACACATTGTTGTGTTTAGTAAAATGATGGACTGAAATCAAGTTTTGATTTATGGTGGGAACACAAAGAGTGTCTTGAATGTGGAATGTTCGGTTAGGAAATGGAAGAGAAAGAGAACCTGAGTGAGTGATTTTCAAACCTGAGCCGTCTCCAATAAGCACTTCATCTGTGCCATCATATTCAGAGTGTAAGTGCAGATTAGATACTTGAGAGGTGATGTTATGTGATGCAGCAGAGTCAATGAGCCAACGTTGGTCTGGACTTTGAGAAGCAGTTGTACAGTTTGCTGTAGGTTTTCTGGTATGTAATTTAGGACATTGTTTGGCAACATGGCCAAAATGATCACAGTACTGGCACTTGGGAGTATACCTTTGCTGCCTGTAATAACGAGATTGAGGCTTGGAATCATATCTTTGCGGGGCTGAATGAGAAGACCACGGTTGTTTTTGTGAAAAATTGTGATGCCTGCGCTGAGTATTATGTGCTGTAACAACCAGGGAGGGAGAAGTGATTTCCAGGCGTTTGAGGTAAGACTCATGGCCAATTAGAAGATCATGAAGTTCTTCAAATGAGAGGGCAGATTCTCGTGTACGAATAGGAGCTACCATTTCTCTATACTCAGGCCCTAAGCCATTGAGAGCATAGAGAGTAATATCATCGACAGAGAGAGGAGCATCAATGAGTGCAAGCTCATCGACAATAGATTTAATAGAATAGAGAAAGTTTGTGACAGTGCGTGTGCCACGCTGAATGAGTGTTAGATCCTCTTTGAGTTGCATGACTCGTGTTCTGGAACGACTAGCATAAAGCTTGGTCAGTTTGTTCCAAGCTTGAGAGGATGTTTGTGAAGCTGCTATGAAGGGTATCACAGAATCAGACACTGAAGTGAGTATAGCATTCAAAATGAGTTTGTCCTGGCGAAACCAAAAAATGGAGGCAGCAGTAGGTGCTGCATCAGGACTTGTGGATGAAGGACATGGAAGTGTGCCATCAATATAACCAAACAAGTTATAACCAAGAAGGAGGGACTCAAACTGTGCATGCCAAGAGGGATAATTTGTTGGGGTGAGTTTAGTTGTAATTTGTTGGATGGCATTGATAGCAACAGGAGAAGAGACTGTGGAGGTCATTGCAGAATCGAAGAAGAAAAAAAAAAAAAGATCAGAATAGAACTCGTTGGAGAAGAAGCTCTGATACCATATAGAATTTCAAAGGAGCTGTGATGAGATAAAATTGCTCATATATTCATTTTCATTTTGCATGTATATATACAGAATGGAGGAGCATATTAAGCCTAAAGATTAGCTATTCTATAACTTATTACAAGCTGTCCATAATTCAAATTCAAACGTGAGGATCTGATGCTGGTGAGTGAGGATTTTGTGGAAGAGTGATTGCTTTCCTTATAACATGTCGCCTCGTACTCTGCTATACATGGTTAAATCAACCTTGCGCGACGAGGGAATATGCATGCATAAAGGATTAGCATTTGTTCTCCCTTCCTGGACAGCCGATTTTGCAGAACCGTGATCTGATACATGGACTTCCTGTTCTAAACAATCAAATAGAAAGTACAAGAAAATACATCTAGTTTCCGCTGCTTGAATGGGTATAAATTTGCTACCCAACAACAACTACTTGTTTTCGATCAGATGCAGCTAAACTGTCACGACCCGAATCCCGGATCCGTGACCGGCACATAGGCAAGGTTCCCCTCCAAGGTTCCGTACCTATGCGAACCCAAACTTACATACAAACTTATCCTTCAAAACTCAATCAGAGTTGTTCAACGCAGCAGTAACAATAAAACTAACTTTATAACATAATTCGATTGTCTTAATACAAGAGTTCATATATATATTCATAGTTTTAGAGCACTAACTTGACATAAAAGGAAGGTACAAATTACAACCAAAAAGCATGTTCGAAAGATTCAACAAAAGTGACCTGCTATCAAGCTATAAGCCTGAAAAGAATAAATAATGAGAGGGTAAGTTCAACAACTCAGTGAGTAGATAACGTTCAATATACACACACGAGGTAATACAACAATGAGAATATATATACAATTATGGCTCTAGGTTATTGGAAGGTTTCTCAAATAGGCCATAACAAGAAGATTATATGGTAAAGTTCGTCAGAAAATCAAAATGCAATGAGCATGAGGCTCCGTATTGTGGGATGATCAGTCCACACAGGTTGGTGACTCCCCCGACCAACTAGGGTTCAGATACGATGTGCACAAAGACTAACACTACCCTGTTAGCATGGGTATTCTGACTGACATACCATAGGTTCATAATCGTAATCAAACAAACATATTCATATCTCAAAGCTCAACTCATTACATCAATCAAATGAGGAGCTATCAATTCATAAATCAATTCAAAATATATGTTGGTTCATATCAAGGATTCAATTTCAATAATTGATCATGCTTTATCATAACAAGGATAATAATCAGCATATATATTATCAAGAAGCATGATTCAATTCATATTAACAAATCAAATATTTATATTATTTCTCATGCATATGGAAAATTATCCACTCACCTAACTCAAAAGCAACAGCACTCAAAAGCAAACACCAAAGAAAATCCTACTAACGTCCCGCCGGTAGAATATCAGGATTATCTGAATACAAAGGAGACATATTCAAGAATGACTCGAAAGAACATATAACCTATTTAATACACTTAACTAAGTGTGTATTCCGTAATCCTATATGTTTTTGAACTAACTAGTCAATTTTCTTAAAAACCCAAAATCTAACGGTTTTCCCGAAATCTAATCCATAATAAAAACAACTAATAAAATTGGTAATAATTCACTAAATAACCCTTAATTATTCATAAAAATAATCTGAAAAATCTAGGATTACAGCTAGGGACTAATCTGAAATTTTTCCATATTTTTAGGACCAAATTGTAACTTTTGTCAAATGGAGGACCAAACTGAAATTTGTCATAAATCCATGAATATACTGAAATTATGACCTCAATTAATCCTCAATTCTGAGGGTGTTTGGGAGTGTGGTTGCTGTTGCTTTTCAAAGTGCTTTTCACTTAGAAAAGCATGCCAATAATATTTTTTTTATTTTTTAAAAATCATTTTTGAGATCAGCACATCAAAATGATTTGAAAACATCAAAAACATATTACTTCCAAGCTAAAAAAAAAAAAAAAATTTCAAATTTTATGAAAAGCGCTTTTCAAACGCAATCCCAAACAGCCCCTCTGTCCAGGATGTATCATTATGCTTCAGGGACCATTCTGGAATTTTACCAAATTTTTAGGGTCAAATTGTAATTTTTGTTAAATTGGAGGACCAAATTGAAAGTGTTAAATTATCTTATCTATACAGTAATTCTACCCATAATTTATATGTTATTCTGTTCAGAATCTCGGAATATGCTCCAGGGACCAATTTGTAATTTTCCAAAGTTCGGGGACTAAACTGTAATTTTCGGAAATTGAGGGACCAAATTGAATTTTTGTCATCTTCAACCTCCATTCCAGAATTCTAACAGAAACCCCACTGTTCTCCCCTGATTTCAAACATAAATTTCACCATTTACACAAAACCATAACTCAAAATCATCACAATCTTCCATAATCAACTAAATCATCAATTAACCACAACAATTAACCTTATAACCTTCAAATTAATTCATCAATTTAAATCAAACACAATTTCTCAAAACCCTAACATTCATCAAAATCAAATTAAAGCTTACTTAAAACATATTATACACATTAAACCATAAATCTTACCCTTTTAACTTATTTCCTCCAAATCCTTTCCTTTTTCCCTTTACTTTCCCCTCCTTTCTCTTCTTCTTCTTCTTCCCTTCTCTCCTGCCGATTCTCTCTCAAAATTTTCAGATCTCTCTCTTTTTTCTTTTTTTTTCTAGTATATATATCAACTATTTATCCAATTACTACTATACCCCTCATTTAATTTATTCTTACATCTAAGCCTTTAAGGGCTTTATTGTATTTTCCATTCATTAATTTCAAAACATTACATAAACTGTCACTCAATTCCCGCCCACTGGTCTCAAATGGGAAGAGCAGGACACAGACTACTGAAACAACAATCACAACCTCGAACAAAATGATAGCTTCCTTAAGGTGGCAACCCGTCACTAGTCCAACTGCCACAAGAGGGCATACCATGCCACCAATCCTCCCTACAGCACTTGCAACTCCTGCCCCAGTGGCCCTAATAGCCGTTGGATACACCTAGAGAAAAAGGAAATTACCACAAATAAATTATTTAAAACCAGTTCAAAGGTCATCTTAAAGGTGCTTGAAGCAAATCGGAATGGCATTAAGCACAATGGAAAAGTAACCAACTTCCATGGGTTATGACTATGTTATTGGCTAATTCTAATGAAGACAGGGTTACAGCAAAATCACCTTCCAAATGCAATGACATATTATTCCTATTAATGGATTCAAGATAGAATAATGAAGGATCAATTCAAAGGATGCAGCAACTTGACGATGGACAAGAAACAGACCAATTTCGTAGAATTCAAAACAGCATCTTTTTAAGAGCAGTAGCAATTCATTTTGTGTGCTGACTAACTATGATGAGAGTTATTCACTCCCAAAAGACTCCAGAATCATTCCCGTATATAAATAAAATAGAGGAAACATTCAAGATTAGCATGAAAAGAGACAAGGATGTATATTTCTACTAGCCAATCTTAGCAGATAAGAGAGCGGATTACATTCTTAACCATATTCCTATATTCGCCAATTGCCGATTGATCAATCTATGGTTTTATTAGCAAGAAAAATAAGCAACAAGAACAGAGAGAACAAGGGTGGTGAGAAAGGGATTCCAGAACAAGAGATGAACATTTTCAAACAGGATGATGGCTTCTGTAATCTGGCAGCTAGTCACCAGGCCAACTGCCACAAGAGGACATATCATGCCACCAACCTTCCCCGCAGCATTTGCAGCTCCAGCACCAGTTGCCCTGACGGATGTCGGATATAACTAGATGGAAACGATACCAGAATAAATCAATTATTCAGAAGCAATTCTCCCTGCCCCTCAGATGTGTGTGCAGAGGTTTCTAACAAATGCATTTTGGAGTCAAAAGTCAAAAGAAAAATGATCACGGAAGTTAAGACTGAGATGATGGGAACATTTTACCCAGTCAACATCTTGCTACGGATAAAATGCCCAGAACAAAGTATTATAGGACTTACCTCGTGACCATATATTGTAGCAACTGAGAGGGCTGCTTTGGTACTCATTCGAGCTCCAAACAAGAATGACATCGTTAATGTTGCAGACTGATGGTAAACCAGAGGTAAAAGGAAGATACCAGCCAAGATAAACGTAACAGCTACCGTAAGCTTGCGGCCAATTCTATCTACAATAGTTGCTGACAAAACAATCCCAGGAAGCTCTACAATAGTATAGATTTATAAGAAAACATGTTATTATGCATTGCTTAATTTGGTAACTGTACAAGAAAGTTAGAGACAGGAGATATATCACATTGCAGAACAATTCTCAAAATGTCAAACATTAATTGCATGGAGATGAAGAGAGTAGGCATGCAATACCTGCCAAGTTAGAAATAAATACATTTATGTAGAGGCTTTCAGGATTTTCTGATTTCAAGAGATTTGAGCCACATCTGCTTTGCCCACTGCTTAGCTCTGAAGTCATCAATATGATACCATAATATGAGAATACATTTCCAAAGAGCAACTCCCAGAGAAGAAGTGTTGTTCGGATTAGTTTTGATGAGAAAAGCATAAGAAATGATTGGAATCCTGATCTAAAATCCAAATCCATTTTTTCAGTGGTGGAGAGGAGAGGGGTATATTCTGATGTTGCTGATTCTTCATCCAGCCCAATTGTACTATCAGGAACAAGCTCTCCAGGAGGGAGTTGTGATTGGTTGAGCAGAGCTATTTTCTCCAGAATATTATATGCATCATTTATTCTGCCTTTCATGCATAGATACCTTGGAGATTCTGGTACATGAGAATAAAAGAGAAGCAGAGCAAATGCTGGTAAACAGGATGCCGCGAGTAGCCATCTCCAACCCAACCTTGGCATCACCAACTGCAAGAATCACAGAAAATACAATTAATTATGAAGAAAAGAATTCCCCGGGTGATAAGACATGTGAAGCATAAATGACTTTAATATCTGAACTCGTCCTCTCTTATGAGTTTTGTGCAATTTTAGCATGCCCCACGCTGCCCAGCTTGTGCAGACACTGTAATGTAATATTAGCCGAGCAATGTACCAAAATATCAGATAATGATGAGGAAAAATGGCCTTTAACACTTACTACAATGAGCGTTTATGATAAAATCAAGTTTTTTTCAGCTACTTTTTTTGTTCAGAATTCAGGAAATGGTACACACCCATGCAAGAAAAGCCTCAAAAATTGACCCAAATGCCCAGAACCATGAGAGTAGAAGCATCCTTTTTCCTCTATGTGAAGCAGGAACAAACTCTAGAAACCAGGAGCTGAATACACTTCCACCACCCAGCCCGGAGCCAACCAAACAACGAAGAATCACCAGAGATGCATAATTTGGGGAGAAAGCACTCAACAATCCAGCTCCACAAGTCAGAAGAGTTGCTCCTAGGAAACCCATCCTGGAAAGACCAAATGGAACTAAAACAACTTGTAAGATGAGGTAAAATATTTAACCATGGGTTTGTAAGAGTCCAGCAGTGCAAAGATTCAAATCCAAACGGATGGTTTCAAAGAAAAACATCGTATTTGTACAGTAACATCTTTAGCAGAATGGATCAACACTTGATGGAAACTTAATCTTTAGCTTTGATGATGTAATGAGAAGGGTATTTACAGAATACTTGCCAGTTTGCCTATTTGGAAATCATTTGCCCTTCATAAACTTTAAATTGGAAGCGAGCATGACAGCCAAAAATAATAGGAAAACCACCAAAATATTGCAAAACTGTGTAATTGAAACTTTGAAAGAGCAGATTTTGTCAACCTAAAACCTTAAATAGAGAAAGATCTACCATAGAAGCATCAGAAAAGTTTGTGCAAGTTTTTTCCAAATTCCTGAAGCTATACAATATACATAAATATATCCATACAGACATTATGAAGGATTCTTAACTTTACACGTCAAGGAAACAGTGAAGATTATTAGCAAGGCACAGCATATAATTAATGCAAGGAATAAGGGGGGAAATGATGGCTTGCCTCCTTCCATGGAGATCTGAAACGAGTCCCCAAAAAAATGATCCAATAAACCTGCCACCAAAAACAGCAGTTGATAGCAGACTCTCTTGGCTTGATGAGAGATCCCACTGGGACTTGACCGCCGGTCCCACAAAAGAGAGAATCATAACTTCCATTGCGTCTGCGAATAAAGCAAGTCCAGCATAAACAAGCACGAGACGTTGGAATTTCCCAAATCCCACAGAAGCAAGAGCCTCATCCACAGTGTATACAAGGTTTTCCCCGTCCATCTTTGTGGTGGCCGGTCAACAACATACCAAAGAAATCAAAAAATTGTCACGGCCACAGGGTAACAAACAAACGAAAAATTATCATGTTTTATACATATTCAATTATTTCAAGATTGATTGTATGATCATCAAGAAATCTCAGCGCTTACCCTGACGGAGGTCTCAGCTGGCT
Organism: Populus alba; assembly: GCF_005239225.2. Classification (NCBI taxonomy): domain Eukaryota; kingdom Viridiplantae; phylum Streptophyta; class Magnoliopsida; order Malpighiales; family Salicaceae; genus Populus; species Populus alba. The sequence continues at coordinate 15,906,908 of NC_133301.1, read as the reverse complement.
CATTCATGGGCGTAGCAGTCAGAGATCGATGCTATATATCACTGCTTTTACGTCAAAAACCAAATTACTTGTAGTTTCAACTCAAGAAAGAAGATCAATAGTGAAGTATCAATCATTGAAAAAAACAAAAGACTGAATACCTTACAGAAGCTGCCAACTGGATATAAGTTTATGAAGCTTTACTTGTTAATAACAATTGCTTGGGTACACATGGACACGAATCAAACAACACGAAACACTAATACTGCTGTGATACTTTCTTGAAAGATGCATAAATGGAGCTGAGCTGCGCATGAGAACATATAATCAAGAAAATATGAACTAACCTGAAACTAGGAAATGATAGTCTTCTTTGCGCTAACATATATACGGTTGTTACCATTACAATTGTCCAGTACCTGGACAGGACAGGATGACTCTTTCGGCTGAAAAGAAGGGAAAATCGATAATTTGTGTGGAGTGAACTGCGGCATATGTAGCTGGACAGGACAGGATGACTCTTTCAGTTGAAAAGAAGAGGATACAAGAACATGCATGTGTGTATCACACACACACACACATACAAGTTCTTGTATCCTCTTCTTTTCAACTGAAAGAGTCATCCTGTCCTGTCCAGCTACATATGCCGGTTGGTAATATAGAAGTTATCGAAATACATGGCTAAACATGGAAAATGAGAAAAGTGAAGGCATTGTCGGTGTGGCCAAAGTAAGAGCAAAGGCAAGAGCAGACAAGTGGATCTCATCATCAGCTAGTTGCTCCACGTACCCATAAACAGATCGGTAGCAGTTCATCGATCCCACGTTGAGAGTGTTTCCGGTATGATTGGAGTTATTTTTTAAAATGTTTTTTATTTAAAAATGTTAACTACACGGCAACTATTGCAATATGCCAAGCAAAACTGGAATGGATAATTATTGAATAGAAATGTTAGCTATTAAATAGCCTTACAAAGATAACAGAAAGACCACAAATTCAGCCCACTATCTATGCTAACAGAAGTGGTAACGTGTACAATGGAAATAAGAAAAAGTCTTCCTAGTAAATAGGAACTTTATTCACAGAACAAAGAATAATTCTTATCAAATCCCTCCCTTAAACTTACTGTCATTCAACAGTTAGTTTAGTTTATACTATCAGCATCGCAGACACCCATCATCCTTCGAAGTCTTTGTAAAACATCGACCTTTAATGGTTTGGTCATTATGTCTGCTACCTGATCCTTGCTCCCACAATGAATTAAAGCAATCGAACCTTCCTTCGTGAGATTTCGTAGAAAATGATACCTCACATCGATATGTTTACTTCGACCATGCATCACAGGATTCTTGGACAACTTGATGGTTGAACTGTTATCACATCTGATCAAAGTACAAGTCTCATTATTGTATTCAAACTCCTTCAGTACTCTTTTCATCCATATGGCTTGACACGCACAAACTGCAGCTGCTATAAATTCTGCTTCTGTAGTGGACAATGTGACAATAGGTTGTTTCTTTGAACTCCATGTTACAACACCTGAACTTAATAAAAACACATAACCACTTGTGCTCTTCCGATCTTCCATATCTCCTGCATAATCACTATCAGTGAAAGCAAGAAGTCCATCGTCTCCAACTTTTCTGTAGTAAATACCATAATTTACCGTTCCTTTTAAGTACCGAAGAACTCGCTTTGCAGCCTGTAAATGCAACTCAGTTGGTCTTGACATGAATCTGCTTATAAGACTTGTGGCAAACATCATATCCGGTCTTGTGGCAGTGAGATACATCAAAGTTCCCACAATTTGTTTAAAATATGTCTCATCTATAGTAGTACCATTTTCATCTTTATTGATCTTAAAACCTGGGATAATTGGACTGCTCACTTCATTACTTTCAAGCATTCCAAATCTCTTTAAGATTTCAAGAGCATAATTTCTTTGATATATAAAAATACCATCCGCTTGTTGAAGCACTTCTATTCCAAGAAAAAATCTCATGCTCCCCAAATCAGTCATATCAAACTCTCTCATCATTGAATTTTTGAAATCGCACATCATATTTTTATCATCACCAGTAAAAATCAAATCATCAACATAAATACTTACAATGATGATTTTTCCTGCTGCATTCTTCTTTGTGAAAAGTGTTTGCTCACTATCACACTTCTGAAATCCCTCCTTGATAAAGTGTCCCTCAATTCGACTAAACCATGCTCGTGGAGCCTGTTTTAATCCATACAGTGCTTTGTGTAATTTGTAGACCAAGTGTTCCTTTCCTTCTATCTCGTAACCCCTTGGTTGCTCAATATAAACTTCTTCGCTTAGTTCTCCATAAAGAAAAGCTGACTTTACATCTAGCTGAAAAATCTTCCATCCCTTTTGTGCTGCCAGGGCAATGATCATTCTCACAGTGTCCATTCTTGCTACTGGTGCAAAAACCTCAGTGTAGTCTATTCCATGTTTTTGCGAATAGCCTTTAGCTACAAGCCGTGCTTTGTGCTTGTCGATTTCGCCATGTTCATTGTATTTGGTCTTGTATACCCATTTGACACCAATTTTCTTTGCTCCGGTGGGCAATTCACGCAAGGACCATGTGTTATTTTTTTAATTGAGTTGATCTCAATGTCCATAGCTTGTCTCCACTTTGCATCCTTTACTGCATCTTCAAAATAAAGAGGATCCCCTGTTGACATATTCTGAACAATATGTGCTTCGTCTTCTATGTCCTCATCGGCCAAGAGGACATAATCATGCAGGTAAGAGGGAGGACGTCGTGTTCTTTGATTACGTAATCTCTCTGTATCATCATTAAACATGTTACTGCTTTCACCCTCTTCTCCCTCAAATTCACTCACCCGTGCCCTTCCCTGAAGTTCATTCACCCGTATATCAATTTTCCTTGCATCACTCACCCTTGCATCATTTTCACTCACCATTTCATCACTGTCCCCATGAAATTCTCTACTGTCACTTATCCTCAAATTTCTTTCCCCATGTATTTCACTGTCAATTTCATTTACTCCATGATTCTCACTATTTTCATGCACTCGATCCCCATTATTTTCACTCACCCTTATGTTGCTTTCCCCATGAATTTCAGTGTCTGCACTCACCCTCTCTACTTCATCACTGTTATTTTCTCCCCAGTCTAAATCTAACAAGATTTGGCTCTCATAACATACATCCCAATTCCATTGTTCATCCTCCTCAAAAATAACATCTCTACTAACAATAATTTTTTTTACTATTGGATCAAATAAACGATAACCCTTTGATTCTTCACTCACCCCTAACAAAACACATGGAAAACTTCTGTCATCTAATTTACCTCTTTTAGCAGCAGGGACATGCACATGAGCTAGGCAGCCGAATACCCTGAAATGCTCAACAGAAGGCTTCACACCACTCCACGCCTCTTGTGGTGTGATATTCTTCACTGCCAAAGTAGGAAAATGATTCAAGACATAAAAAGTCCATTTCACAGCTTCAGGCCAGAATGTTTTTGGAAGCTTTTTATCAGATAGCATCGATCTAACCATATTCATCACCGTACGATTTTTCCTTTCAGCCACCCCGTTTTGTTGTGGCGTGTAAGCATTTGTGAGCTGCCTTTTGATGCCCATTTTGTTGCAGTAATCTGTGAAATCAATGGAAGTAAACTCCCCTCCCCTGTCAGTGCGTAAGCATTTGATGCTCAAACCTCTCTCCTTTTCCACCATTGTTGTAAACACTTTGAAACAACACAATGCTTCACTCTTTGCTGTCAACAGGTATACCCATGATTTACGGCTAAAATCATCAATAAAACACAAGGTATACCTTTTTCCACCATTTGAAGTAGGAGATATTGGGCCACATATATCTGCATGAATGAGCTCCAAAGGCTGACTTGCTCTCCACGTTGTCCTTGTCTGCATATCACCACGCTGTTGCTTCCCATTGATACAATTTATACAGACAGTATGTGATTCTTGAAGCCTAGGAAGACCACGAACCATCCCCTTTTGTTGCAAAACTTTCAAGCCTGAATAACTAAGGTGACCGTATCTTCGGTGCCACAAAAAAAACAGATCATTTGTGCTTGTATAAGAGCACCATTCTGATGACACTTTGGCAGCAACTGGTGTATGAGACAGCAATATAAACATTCGATTTATACTCATTTTGGTCTGAATAATCAGACCCTTTAGAGGGTGATATAATTTGCAAAAACCATGTTGAATTAAAATAGCCAAACCCTTCTCTTGTAATTGACCAATGCTCAAAAGATTGTTTTTGAGTTCTGGGACATAATATACCTCATTCACAACATGAGTAATTCCATTCAGAAATAACTTAATACTGCCCTTCCCAATCACATTCATTTTGCTATTGTTGCCCAATTTTACCGAATGAACAAAACTCTCATCAAGATTTATGAACATACCTCTGCTGCCACACATGTGATTTGAACACCCGGAGTCAAGAAACCAGGCTTCAATTTGTTCAGTTTCAGCTGACTCAGTGTATGCCATCAATAGCATATCATCAACTTGAACCTGTTCTGCTTCGGATAACTTAGTGTAAGTTATTAATAACATGTCCTCAACCTGATCGGCTTCATGCGTCTCTGTGTATGCCATCAAAAGCATATTGGTTTCTGCACTTGCTTCTACATAATTTGCTTCTTTATTCCATCTTGGACATTCATATTGAAAATGTCCAAGATTATGACACTTGTAACATTCCACAGTAGCTCTATTGAAGGCTGAACCTCCTCTTCCACGCCCTCGTCCTCTGTAATGTCCCCTTCCACGTCCACTGCTGCTCCAGGTATTGTCTGCTGTCACCTTCAAAGCCTGCTCCAAACCACTGCTTTTGTGGAATTTTTGCTCGTGTATAGTAAGAGAACTCTGCAACTCATCAATAGTAATTGTATCCAAATTCCTGGATTCCTCAATCGAACAAACTATGTAATTAAATTTGTTCGTGAGAGATCGAAGAATTTTTTCACAGATTGTGACATCAGTCATGGCTTCTCCATACACCCTCATCTTATTTGCTACCGTCATCACTCTAGCAAAATAAGCAGTAATTGTTTCACCAGTCTTCATCTCCAGTATTTCAAAATCCCTTCGCAGGGCTTGAAGTGTTGATCGTTTGACTCGAGCATTTCCCTCATATTTGGTCTTCATTGACTCCCAGATCTTCTTAGACGTATCCTTTTCCAAGATTGTCTCCAGAATACTTCTGTCAATTGCTTGGAAAAGATAGTTCTTGGCTTTGAGATCCTTTAGCTTCCATGCATCAAGCTCTTTCTGTCTTCTTTCTGACAGTGGTTGTTCCCCAAGTGCTGGTTCTTCAAAACCAGTTTCAATTAAGCACCAATATTCCTTGCTGCGAAGAAAATTTTCCATGAGCATGCTCCAATGGTCATAGTGACCATCAAAGCGTGGAATAGCTGGTTGCAAAAAATGCCCTTCAGAAGACATTGCTCTCTTCACCTCTCTCTGTATAAAACTCTCACAAAAGCTGCTACTTTATTTTCAGTTCCCAGTGGGGGCTCTAATACCACTTTGTTAACTACACGGCAACTATTGCAATATGCCAAGCAAAACTGGAATGGATAATTATTGAATAGAAATGTTAGCTATTAAATAGCCTTACAAAGATAACAGAAAGACCACAAATTCAGCCCACTATCTATGCTAACAGAAGTGGTAACGTGTACAATGGAAATAAGAAAAAGTCTTCCTAGTAAATAGGAACTTTATTTGCAGAACAAAGAATAATTCTTATCAAAAAAAGTATTAAAATTATATATTTTTTTAAAAAACTATTTTTAATATTAACCCATCAAAATAATTTGAAAATATAAAAAATAATAATATTAATTTTAAGCAAAAATAAAAATAAAATAAATTTATATTTTTTTCAATAAAAAATTTAAAACACGAAAACAAATAGCATTTTTTGTTATGTATATACAAGAAAAACCCGTTTCTCTCCTCTCAAATTCTGTGTATAAAAATGCGAAAGCTTCGGTGTCGAGTGATTGATTTTGTGGGATGGAGAGGAAATTGAGTATCTGAGAAGAAGTAGAACTAGAAGATGAGTAACAACGTGCAGTTTCTATAATTTCTTGGTGTAGACAAGTTTTTGAGGAAGACGAAAAGAGTTTAGAATTCACGAAAATGGTAAAAAACAAGAACCCTACCCGTACTTCATTTCTCATCTGAATTAAGAGAAAAGATTACGGTAGCTTAAATAGATCTGCAGCGGACCAAATCAAAATGGAAGACGAACCTTAATAGGAAATTAAATAAGAAATAATAAGACCGACAAAAAAAGCATATTCTGAGCTTAATTTAAAAGCTTCCCATGCCACGAACTAGTCACAATGAGCTAATCCATCATTGAACTTGTAGAATTTCCTCAATGATCTAATCAAAAGTTACGTCCAGTTTTTCATATATATTATTTGACACAGCCATGCCTCTTCTTCTTGAGCTTTGACCTGTACATTTGATTCAAAAATGTATATGATAAGCTTTGTACGTAATCCAAATCAAAATATCCATAGCCGACTATTCAATCCTTCTGCATTAGCTACAGAGCCATACAACCAGTGCCGATCTCGATGATCGAAAAAAAGAACAAGAAAAGGGAAGAAAAACAACTATGAACAAGGTATGTTTAGAGCATATGATACATATGTATGTTATGAACATTTTGCAAATATAACTATGAACAAATACCTTGTTTAAGCCTGCAGATAAACCACTCTTGGCAGGAAAGAACGTTAAGCCTGCACTGAAGCAATTTCGGTTGGAATAACCCAAAAAGATAAGAGAAACTAGAATTTCTCTTTTGAAAAACATATATAAAAATGACCAGAACACTGAAAATGCATGGTTCATGGTGTTTATGCAGGCTGTAAACCAATTGTTTTTGCTCTCTTTACTGCATCCTCTCTTCTATTTATGTGACTATTCTGAATTTCTGACACTCTCCCAATGGTTAATTCCACGACTGGTCGTCTACTCGGCATTAAATTTAACACACTTCATATGATGCCCACGTAGGCAGCAAGCATATTAAAATTTAGACCTGCAAATTAATTAAGAGCACCCTTTGGACAGCACCCTTACACCTTTGGAGAGCAACAATGCTTCATGTGACTTCATCAACCCGTTCCTCTATCATCACACGAAAAATTATGCAACAGCACCGTTAAAAATTGAAAAGCATGATATTACTGTGCGAGATTCGTTGATAGACAAAGCTAATCACGACGGGTTACAGTGATTCAAGTCAATATATTTTGATGTTTTATAGCTAGAGACTTGTCATTTCAGAGCTTGTTGCTCTAGCTCCATAGATGTTCAATGAGAGGAGAAATGAAAAAGAATTCAACTCCTGAATTTGAACTGGTAAGGCAAGAAAGTAAATGATACATGTCGCCTCGTACTCTGCTATACATGGTTAAATCAACCTTGCGCGACGAGGGAATAGGCATGCATAAAGGATTAGCATTTGTTCTCCCTTCCTGGACAGCCGATTTTGCAGAACCGTGATCTGATACATGGACTTCCTGTTCTAAACAATCAAATAGAAAGTACAAGAAAATACATCTAGTTTCCACTGCTTGAATGGGTATAAATTTGCTACCCAACAACAACTACTTGTTTTCGATCAGATGCAGCTAAACTGTCACTCAATTCCCGCCCACTGGTCTCAAATTGGAAGAGCAGGACACAGAATACTGAAACAACAATCACAAACTCGAACAAAATGATAGCTTCCTTAAGGTGGCAACCCGTCACTAGTCCAACTGCCACAAGAGGGCATACCATGCCACCAATCCTCCCTACAGCACTTGCAACTCCTGCCCCAGTTGCCCTAATAGCCGTTGGATACACCTAGAGAAAAAGGAAATTACCACAAATAAATTATTTAAAACCAGTTCAAAGGTCATCTTAAAGGTGCTTGAAGCAAATCGGAATGGCATTAAGCACAATGGAAAAGTAACCAACTTCCATGGGTTATGACTATGTTATTGGCTAATTCTAATGAAGACAGGGTTACAGCAAAATCACCTTCCAAATGCAATGACATATTATTCCTATTAATGGATTCAAGATAGAATAATGAAGGATCAATTCAAAGGATGCAGCAACTTGACGATGGATAAGAAACAGACCAATTTCGTAGAATTCAAAACAGCATCTTTTTAAGAGCAGTAGCAATTCATTTTGTATGCTGACTAACTATGATGAGAGTTATTCACTCCCAAAAGACTCCAGAATCATTCCCGTATATAAATAAAATAGAGGAAACATTCAAGATTAGCATGAAAAGAGACAAGGATGTATATTTCTACTAGCCAATCTTAGCAGATAAGAGAGCGGATTACATTCTTAACCATATTCCTATATTCGCCAATTGCCGATTGATCAATCTATGGTTTTATTAGCAAGAAAAATAAGCAACAAGAACAGAGAGAACAAGGGTGGTGAGAAAGGGATTCCAGAAACTTGCATTTTCTAACAAATGCGTTATCATGTTTCCCATCTAAAAACTACATCCCTCAAGTTGGTTTCAATAGAAAAGATTATTGATCCTGATCAGAAAAAAGATGAAGGTGGGGAATATTTAAGCAATGATTCATTAAAATTAAAAAAAAAAAAAAAAAAAAACAGAAGTACATCTTCAAGCAGTCAACCACTGCTTTGAATAATAGGTCTTCAAAAAAAATTGAGTATTCCAGGACTTACCTCTGGGGCATATATTGAAGCGACTGTGAAGGTTCCTATGGCACACATGCGAGCTCCAAATAACAATGCTGTTGTCAAAGTCGCATGCTGATGGAAAATCAGGGGCAGGAGGAAAATACAAGCTAAGACAAACATGAATGCCATTGAAAGCTTGCGGCCAAATCTATCCACAATAATGGCTGATAAAAGAATCCCAGGAAGCTCTACAACATAAATTTTTAAGAAAAGATTTACCTGATCATTATTCCTTAAAATGATAGTACTACATAAAAATTTAAAGTTAAGAAGTAATTACTTCATGTTGTAGAACAATTTTCAAATCTCAACATTAAGTGCAGAGAAAGTTTACTAGGCATGCAATACCTGCCAAACTAGTAATAAATACATTTATGTAGAGGCTGTCATCCTGGAGATTTTCTGACCGCAAGACAGTTGAGGCACATTTTCTTTCCTCACTACTTAACTCTGAAGTAAGCAATATGATACCATAATATGAGAATGCATTTCCAAAGAATAACAACCACAAAAGAAGTGTTGTTCGAATTAAATTTGATGAGAAAAGCATAACAAATGATGAGAAGCCTGATTTAAAATCTGAAACCAGTTTTCTAGTTGAGGAGAGTAGAGGTGTATATTTTGACGGGGCAGATTCTTCATCCAGTCCAATTGTACTATCAGAAACAAGCAATCCAGAAGGAAGTTTTGATTGGTTCAGTTGAGCTATCTTCTCCAGAATATTATGTGCCTCCGTTATTCTTCCTTTCATGGACAGGTACCTTGGAGACTCTGGTACTATCCAATAAAAGAAAAGCTGGGCAATAGATGGTAAAGAGGAGAATGCAAGTAGCCACCTCCAATTCAATTTAGGCAAGACAATCTGCAATAAGTACAGAAATACAGTTACCTTAAGAAAAATACTCAATAAGAACAGTTATTTTATTTTATTTTATTTTTCAGTAAAAAGATGTCATTTGAAAAACATTGGAGAGAAAGGACAAGGATAATAACTACATATAACTTCAAGAGCTGCATACTAACAGATCAATGAATTAGTATGGAAGAAAAAAGGCAGTCGTCATATACCACCATGGAAGATGAAAAGTAAGGTCATGTGTTTTTCTGCAACTTTTCTGGTTCAAAAAGGGTGAATCTAAATAAGCAGACAAGAGTCCCCTGCAAGGACACTAAACAATTTCAGACGTTAAGAACAGAGAGAATGTTAACAAGGAATAAGATAAAAGTAAATTGAAACTAAAGCATATCAGGAGTCTTCAATTCCTTGAGTGGTCGAATTTAGTAGTCTTGGATGAATAAACCTAAAGTTCCAACAGTTGAAAACTCACTCATCAAGTTTCGTGTCTCTGCCTTAAATCTCTATTTGACAACCTAACCCTCAAAAACTTTTACCATATACGGAAAAATCTGTCAAAAACCAGAATGGAAAAGGCAAAAGAGTAAGAGAGAAAAAGTGCACAACCCCTGCAACAGAAGTTCAAACAAGAAAGAAAGAAAGAAAGAAAGAAAGAAAGAGGATACAAAGCAGATTATCTTTCTTCTCTTACGACCGGAACTGACTTCAACATTCAAAAAATTAAAGAGCAACACCTTTTTCTCAAATCAGAGTGCCAAAGCAAATGCCATATTCATATCAATCACCTTGTTCAGATAGTCAAATAAAACTTCAAAGAAATAAAATGAAGAAGCAACAACAGCTTGGATAGTAGTTGTAGTAGTGAGAAAATAGAACACAGTACCCATGCAAGTGCAGCCTCAAAAATGGTTCCGAATGTCCAGAAAGCTGAGAAGACAACCATCCAGGTGCCTCTATGTGAAGCCGGAACAAACTCTAGAAACCAGGAGGAAAATACAGGTCCACCACCCAGGCCAACCCCAACCAAACAACGGAGAATCAACAATGATACATAATTCGGGGAGAAAGTACTCAAAAATCCAGCTGCACTAGTTATAATAGTTATTCCTAGGAAACCCTTTCTGGAAACAGAAAATGGAATTAGAAAAACTAGATAAGATCAAGATACACACACACTGACACACACACCAGGGTTGACATAAAGGAACATGATTTGTGCTTCACAATGAACCCTTGAATTGTCACAGAAGCTATTCAAAATTGAGCAGTGGAAATTGAAGATCTTTCTATTTGAAAAGTGGTGAAATCGATATTAATGATGAATGGAATCTAGATTAGATTCTTACTAAAAGAAAGCATCTTCAATAAATTAACATGCCCATGAGCGACAGAAGTAAAGGCATCATAAATTTTATTGCCAGAAGTAGAAAAACGGCTAGTTTTCTGCAATGAATTTATAAAGTTTTCTGCAATTAATTTATGAAGTTTTTCAGCAATTAATTTGCAAAGCTATACGGATACAAGTTTACAAATGGAGAGACAGATTCATTATCAACGGGGCAATAGGCATATGAAATAAAATATATAGATGGACTTGCCTTCTTCCACAGTGATCAGAAAAAAGGCCCCAAGAATAAGCTCCGACAAGCATGCCAGCAAAGACAACCGTAGAGAGCAAACTCTCCTGGGTAGAGGAGAGATTCCACTGGGACTTGACAGCAGGACCCACAAAGGAAAGGATCATAATTTCCATGGCTTCAGCAAACCAACCAAGACCGGCATAAGCAAGCACCAGAAACTGGAATTTTCCAAAGCCCGCAGAATCGAGGGCATCATCCAGAGTGTACACCAGCTGGTCCTCATCATCCATCTATGTGTGTGTGTGTGTACGTGTATAAAAGATATAAGACAAATATTAAGAATTAATTAATTAATTAATCACAATATTGAAGATTTCATGACGTTAAATTAATTACAATTATACATATATTATACCCTGCTGCTGCTGCTGCTGCTTTTGGGGATGGAGGTCTCGTCATCTACAACTGGCTGGTAATTAACGGGCATAGCTTTAGGAAGTGTGCAAGATAGCCTGATCTCTTGCAATGAATTAATTTATGAAGAAATATAAGTATACAGGAGGCAGTACGTTAAAAAGCTTCTTAATTGTATGGTAAGAAGTAGGAGGAGGAGGAGGAGATGATGATGATGATGAGCGTGGAGTAAGGAAAGTGAAGGGGGGAAAGAGAGCGCTGTTTGGTTATTGTCTTGACTGTGACGCGAGTCATTGGAGAGAAAGAAAGATGACGTTATAAACATGGGACAGATGATTCGATGAGGTGTGAACTGAAAACATGAATCGTGTGGTCAAAACTTAAGACAGCAGAGACAGGGTTGTTGTTTGCTTGTCTTGTTGATGGTGCAGTGCATGTGATGTGGATTCATTTGGATGTGGATGCGACGTCCATTGGATTAATACATACATGCATGCTTATATACATACATACATACATACATACTGTATATGGAAGGAAGTGTAGTCGTGTCACTTCCTGTAAGGTAGGCAGACAACAAGAAGTGCCCGTACGATCCAACTCAAAAGGAAAGAGAGAGATGCACTTGTGGGTGGCTACCTCGTCGTGTCACTTCTTGTAAGGTCTGCTACCGCTTTCTATCGAGTTAATTAATGTATCATTGCTAGCAATTAATTAATCATTTTAAAATATAATAATAATAATGTCAAAAAGAGGTCAAGACGACGACCAGAGACTTTTTCTTCTTCTTCTTCTTCTTCTATGGGTAGCCAGCAGCAGCATTAGCTGCCTCTCCTTTGCTCCTCCGCCATTCATATCTGATTTTGATTGATTGTTTTTTAAACAATTGGTTGTTATTGATCCTTCTATCTGTAATATTTTTTCTTAGAAAGTATCAATTTGATCTCTTTCTTTCCTTATTTATTTCGGTCTGTCAGGTAAATTACTATATAGTATTTGATTGATTATATATATATATATATATATATATATATATATATAGAGAGAGAGAGAGAGAATGGAGGAGAATGGAGGAGGAGGGTCATATAGGTATTGGGTGAGGGAAGCAAACAGCTGACGCAGCTCCCCTTCCTCTTCCTAAGAAGCTCTCCCCTCAACACCTTCTTTCTCAACCGAACTCCCTCGGTTCTGTCTGGAATACGGTACCCTCACCTATCCTTTTTCCTTCTTCCTATCCTCTTTTATCCGAAACAAAATAAAAATTAATAAATTGCAGGCTGGAACATGGGAGGAGAAAAATCTTAATAATTGGGCCACCCATCGGATCAAGGTCTGTCATTTACTCTCTTTTTATCCTACATTATTTATTCCGCGCCTCTTATTTTTCCTTTATTGCAGGAACTGCTCGTGTCGGTGGGCTCCTTGGAGTTCTCTGGTGGCAAAGCACAAATAGCTGAAGTGTCGAAATGTTCTGGTGATGTGAGTTCTGTCTTCTTCTTCTTCTTCTTCCTTTTTAACTTTAATTTGTAAAGATGGAGTGTTTAGACTAGATCAACACCATGTTGCATAATGCATGTTGAAAGGTCAAAAAACCAAAACCTTTAGCATGTAACATATACAGAATTTACAACCAAAGTAAATGATCGATGGAAGTCTCGAAATTTCCCTTCATTAATAAAAGGGTTATCTTGTCTGCTGCTACTGTGTATTGCTTTTTTAAATTGAGACTCCATAATCTTTGAAATGGGCAAGAGAAGTTTGTTTTCCCATGAATGCTTTTCCAGAAATGCTCTTAAAAAAACGTAGTTAGCGATCAAAGGGCTGTTTATCGTTTCTGCTTAAGCAGAAGTGACGCCTTCGTCTGGCATCCAAATTTTCACCTCAATCAAACCTGCCTTTGATACTCTACGCACTAAATAGCAACAACTTCTAGCCCACCCACTTAGTGTAGCAATAGATGATTGATTGATTCAGCTGCTGCTTCCTTAGTTAAGAGTCAGTTCTATGAGATTTGCCTCTTTTATAGAAGTTACTAATGGTCATAAGGAATTCCTACTTTAGACAGGCCCTCTCTAGGTATAAAAAAAAACTAAAAATCTTAGAGAAGGTTGAGATATCCATACTTCCTTCTTTTTACCAATTCCAGACTTCATCTGAGCATGTAACAGAAAAGTTGACACTTTGAGCTACTCCAATTTACTCTTGACTATATGATTCCTCCTTTGTTTTAATCTGGGGAAACATGTGAAATGACATGACTTGTGTATCTTGCAATATGCTTTCTATTTAACCTCATAGTTTTTGAAGTTGATTGATTCTTGTGAATTTCTGTGTTTTGTCTTTGAATTGTCCTATACATGCCAAATATTAGGAAAAAGCTAACCAGAAGTTCTAGTGCTCTCTAGTGCAGATCGAAATTGGACTGAACATCAGAAAAAAAATGTGAGATAATTGATTACCTGTCTTATCATCTGATGCACTCACATGTAAATTTGCCCTATTAAATTCAAACTCTTGTTCTGATTCACATTATTTCTAGTGCTTTTTCTTGCTATTTTTCTTTGATTTCTCATTATTATTTAGCAAGAGGTCTTGCACAAATATTTCATTTCAGAATACTTTGATCTCCACAAACACACCGTTTTGTTTTACAGATAATATTATCGTTTTCTCATTATGATGTGTATTTGATATGCATGGGAAATTTATTTCCCTACTGATGGTTATTACTTGTGTGAGCAGGCATTCTTGGTAATTGTGAGGAACAAGAAACGTGTTGGATATACCTATGAATTGACACTGAAAATTAAAGGTAACCTGGTGTCACTTAAACTGCCCCCTTTCCCTCCTTTATCTATTTACCCTATCCTAAAAGAATTGGTATGTCGATGGGATTAGGGGAATGGATTGTCAAAGAGAAGAAAAGGATGGTCAAGGGCCACTTGGATTTTCCGGAGTTTTCATTTGGTGAGCTGGATGACCTGCAGGTAGGTCCTATATTTCCACTCAAATGTGTTGAGTATAAAATGAAATCTAGATGGAATTGACAGGAAAATATTGGGAAATTTAGGATGACCTCTGAAAAAAGATGTGCATCTCCCTGCTGCTTGCTCCATCATCTTCTCATCAAAATAACAGATTCTCTAAAAGATGAGAATCTATCTTTTATTTAATAATGTGGTAATAGAGTGATTCCTACAGCTATTGGTTGCTTGTATGGACAGTGATAAATAGCTGTCAAAAGGTCAAATAGCCCATAAACTTACTAATCTGTGGCAATTGTAGTTGATCAAACCATTTCTCTGTGTTTTCATCTGTATGAATGTTTGTGCTAGCCTGTCAGTCCGCTCTTATCTTTAAATAGACTGCCTAATGATTAATTTCAGTTCTTTTTTTTTTTTTTTTTTGCAATGATTAATTTTAAACTCTTGGTCTTGCTATTCTAGATGCAAGTACGGATTAGCGACGAGAAGGATCTCTCGCGGCAAGATAAGCTACAGATCAGTCAGGATTTGAAGCTGTTTTTACAGCCTGTCCGTGAAAAATTGCTCCAATTTGAGCAGGAGCTCAAAGATAGGTAGAAATGGGTGCCAGGAAAGGCATGTTTCCTCGAAGTTAGACGGCAACCTTAAAATAATTAGCACTGATCTCTTTTTTTCCCCCACCATATGTAACGGAACAAAGGATTGTTAAAGGAGACGACAGTTTCCTGGCCATACTCTAAACTTGAGATGGACTTTATTGGATACTTATATTATGTCAAATGCATCTTGCAGTTTTATCTACGACGGCTGTTTATGCTGATCTCATCCTCGACTTAGAGGATGAAGTTTGTTTAACATGGTAATGACTTAGTACGCATTTACTTGTCTGGTCTGCTGGTAATGAGACTCATGTAAAGTAAATTTCCTTCCATTGTCAGAAGGTGGCATATTTCGTGAGTTGAATGAAACATGATGGTGCCGTTACTCTTCTATCTGAGAACCAAACGACCAGTAAAAATTTGATCCGACGAGGATTGGATTAGCTGGCGTTATTGTGTTTGATTTGGGAATGTCTGAAGGAGAAGACCAGATCCCAATTGTTATTCTGAAGGTGTTACCCGGCAATGGATATTCATTCTTTAACATTCATGCTACAGTACTTTCAAAAACACTTTTTTATTTTATGATCCTGTTGCAATGAAAATCAATTGAGTCTTTCTACATAAACAGAACATGGAATCCAATTAAGATCAATGATATAATGACAATATTGGGGAGGCGAGGGAACTAAACAAGGCTAATCCAATGGAGCAACATCGAAACATCTTTGTTTACCTCGAAGTTCTCGTAAGCTTCTCCTACGATGGATTATTTGATAAAAGTATTGATTTGAAGTATTGATTGACTGGACTAATTCGTGATAACTAAATGCCCAAAGGATTCTAATGATTTAGCAATGCAGTGCAGAGGAACACAAGCTACCAAAAGCTTCCCGACACGGGAGTTCTTTTTTACCCCCCAAGAATCCTAAACTCCATCGTTTTTGTTTTAACATGTTACAATTGTTATTTCTAAGGAACCTACTGGGATGGAATCCAGTATTTGGCAATGGTTATTATAGAGAAAGTAAGGTTTTATAGTGGAAACAATAGAGTAAATGGCATCTCCATTCATCATGCTTTCA
This sequence comes from Populus alba, assembly GCF_005239225.2. Taxonomy (NCBI): domain Eukaryota; kingdom Viridiplantae; phylum Streptophyta; class Magnoliopsida; order Malpighiales; family Salicaceae; genus Populus; species Populus alba. The sequence continues at coordinate 15,890,636 of NC_133301.1, read as the reverse complement.
TTTCGATTTTTTCAATACCAATCTATTATAATTGTGCTGTATATATATACACAGTGTCTACTAACTTTACTGGCCTTAACCGCTTCCTTTTATTCAGGAACGAGAGCACACACAAGCCGTGTGCTTTGAATCAGTTATGAGAACAGTATCACTTAATGAAACGAGGCGTATGACTATAACGACTATAACGACTTTTTAACAAATTAAAACCTACCCGCCTTTCCTTGCATGTAATTAAGTAGTACATGTAACAAGTATTCCCCCTTTAAAAACGACCTTGTCCTCCAGGGAGAATTCAGGGAACCGACACCTAATTTCATCAGCAAACTCCCAAGTAGCATCAGACGGGGCAAGACCCTTCCAGTGGAGTAGAACTTGAGTAGTGGCCTGGTTGCCCCTCTTTACCATCCTGCGATCCAAAACTGCCTGTGGAATGATCATGGGAGCTGAAGAAGTAATCGGCAATGTGGACTGTACTATCTTGTTCCCTATGTGTTTCTTTAACTGTGATACATGAAAAACTGGGTGGATAGAAGCTGTGGGTGGTAACAACAGTTTGTAGGCCACCGAACCAATCTTTTTTAAAACTAAATAAGGTCCATAGAACTTTGAAGCAAGTTTCTGAAAGGTTCTGCGTTTTATAGAGTTCTGACGATAAGGCTGTAGCTTGAGGTAGACTAAGTCCCCAGGAAGAAATTGTCGGTCACTGCGTTTTCAATTGGCAAGTTGTACCATTCGATGTTGAGCCTTGAGTAAGTTGTCTCTGATTTGTGCCAGCATCTCTTCCCTCTGTGTGAGCAGTTGATCAACAGCCTCCACTGTGGAATCCTTAGGGAAGTAGGGAATATGCAGGGGAGGAGGAAAACCATATAAGATCTCGTAAGGGGTAGACTTAGTGGATGTGTGATAGTTGGTGTTATACCACCATTCAGCAAGAGGCACCTATTTGGACCATTAATGAGGACTCCCCCCAGACATGCAACGTAAGTAATGTTCTAAGCACCTGTTCACCACTTCAGTTTGGCCATTCGATTGTGGGTGGTAAGCTGTAGAGTGATGTAGATTTACTCCCTGATGTTGGAATAATTGCTGCCAAAAATGACTTTAGAAAACCGGATCCCTGTCACTGACAATTGTAGCTGGGAGCCCATGCAGCTTATAAACATTATCCATAAAAACTCTGGCTACTGAAGAAGCTGAATAAGGATGAATAAGGGGCATAAAATGTGCGTATTTGCTGAATCGATCCACCACCACAAAAATAACCTCTTTACCTTCTGATTTAGGGAGGCCCTCAATGAAATCCATGCTGATATCAGTAAATGAAGCAAGAGGAACAGGTAAAGGTTGTAGCAATCCTGGTGTTAGCACATTCTCATGCTTATTTTGCTGGCAGATACTACATTCTCTCACGAATTGTCTAACATGTTTCTGTTGCTTCTTCTAGTAGAACAGGCTACTAACCTTTTGAGCTGTGACCACCACCCCTGAGTGGCCCCCTGAAGCTGTGTCATGATACAAGGCGATCAGCTTGTTATGAAGTGCAGGATTGTGGCCTACCATAATTTTGCCCTTCCAGTTCAAATGATTTTTGACCCACGTATAGTGAGGATGGGAACTTGGGTCATGCAACAAATCCTGTATAATATGCTTGAGACTATCATCCGATGCCCAAGTCAATTTGATTTCGTCCATGATAGGAGTGGAAATGGAAGTCATGACCATGGTGCATAATTGACTGCTAGGAATCCTTGACAAAGCGTCTGCAACTACATTTTCCTTTCCTTTGCGATACTCAATCTCATAATCAAACCCAAGCAATTTAGTGAGCCAGAGGTGTTGAGAAGGATATATTACCTTTTGATCCAGCAAATGCTTAAGGCTAACATGGTCAGTTCTTATGCGAAAATGCCTTCCCCAAAGGTAATGTTTCCATTTAGCTACGGCCTGAAGAATTGCAAACATCTCCCTTTCATAAGCCGATAGAATTTGTTGCCTAGGACCAAGAGCCTTGTTGAGGAAAGCTATAGGATGCCCTTCTTGCATTACCACAGCCCCCACACCAGTGCCTGAAGCGTCAGTTTCAATAACAAACAGCTTGGTCAAGTCGGGTAAGGCCAAAACTAGAGGGTTTGTCATAGCTTGTTTTAACCTTTCAAAAGCCACCTTGGCCTCTTCATCCCATTTGTAAGAATCCTTTTTGAGGAGCTGAGTTAAAGGTTTACAAATGGCCCTATAACCCTTGACAAACCGCCTGTAATACCCTGTGAGTCCAAGAAACCCTCGCAGCTGTTTGATGTTTTTAGGGAATGGCCAATTGATAATGGCTTGGATTTTGAGTGGATTGGTAGCTACCCCAGACTTGGTGATCACGTGGCCCAAATACTCCACTTGAGGGCTGCCAAAAACACACTTACTCTTCTTAGCAAGGAGCTTCTGATTCCTGAGTATCTCAAACACAATCTGTAGTTACTCTACATGCTTCTCCAATGTAGGACTGTACACCAAGATGTCATCAAAGAAAACTAGAATAAATTTTCATAAATGCCTTCTGAAGATTTCATTCATCAAGCTCTGGAAGGTTGCTGGTGCATTAGTCAAGCCGAATGGCATGACCAAGAACTCATAGTGTCCATTATGGGTTCTGAAAGCTGTCTTGCGTATATCCCCTGCCAATATCCTTATTTGGTGATAACCAGCCCGTAGATCAACTTTAGAGAATACCGTAGCCCTGCCCAGTTCTTCCAACAGTTCTTCTACAATTGGAATTGGAAATTTATCTTTGATGGTCATTTTGTTGAGAGCCCTGTAATCCACACACAACCGCCAAGTGTCATCCTTCTTCTTCACCAAAAGCACTGGGGAGGCAAAAGGATTGGTGTTGTGTTGTATAATGCCAGAATCCAGCATTTCGGTTACTATTTTCTCCACTATATCTTTTTGTAAGCCCGCATGACGATAAGGCCTGAGGTTGACTGGTTGAGATCCCTCCTTGAGAGGAATAGCATGGTCATGTGCTCTCAGAGGAGGAAGTTCTGTTGGTTCTTTGAAGATGTCCTGGTAGGTATGTAACAATTCATCTATAGCTGTATTGCTCTCAAGGCTAGGTTGAAGTGTTGTTGTCATTAAGCTGATGAAATGATCCTTTTCACCTACTACCCTGAGACTGCATAGATGGACCTCCACGAGCTAGTTTGGGCTGTTTATCAGACTATTGAATTGTTCAAAACCAATGGTTTGAAGCTTAGCTGGGATGTCTCCTTGTAGCACTATGTCTTGCCCTTTCCATACAAAAGACATCCATAATTCATTGTAGTTGGATAAAATATTACCCAATGTAGCCAGCCATTATACCCCCAGCACAATGTCACAATTGTTGAGCTCCACAACAAAAACATCTGTAGAGAACTGGACTCCTTGCATTTTCCACAGAAAATTCTTACACACATGAGTGCAATTCATCTGGCCACCATTTGCTGCTTCTATTGCTAATGGTCGAATTGAAGTGAGAGTGCAGCTCAACCGCCTTGCCACCTCAGTGTTTATAAAATTGTGTGTGCTTCCCGAGTCGACCATGATAAAGAGGGAAGTCTTGTCAACCTTACCAGTCACTCTCAAGGTCTGAAAACCTGAAGTGCCTTCTAAGGCATTGATGGATATTTGTGGTGTGAATATGTTTGGATCATCCTCACTGCCTTCCTGGGCCTCTTCCTCTGAAATATCCTTATCATCCACAATACATAGGGAGTACACCCTTTTATTTTTGCATCGATGGCCCGATACGAATTTCTCGTCACACCAAAAACACAATCCCTTCGCCCTCCTCTCATCTAGCTCTTTATTTCTCAAGGTCTTTGTAGGTCGGTATGGTGTGTTTGGAGATTTCTGGTGGTAAGGAATCGGTTTGGGATTGTTGTTTGTGTGGTAGAGATTGGGTTTTGTGTTATTCTAGGCAGTGAAAGGCTTCAGTGGATTAACACTAGTAGTGTTGTATGTGTTTTTTGAGTAAGAATGGTGTGGATGTTTGTGGCTGATGGTGTTTTCTTGTAGCCTAGCTAGATTGTAGGCTTGGTATAGGGTCTTAGGCTCAAACATTTTAACCATGTTTTTAATCTCAACTTCTAAACCTCCCAGAAAGAAAACCAATGCCTGTCTCTATGTCATTTCTGCTCTATTCCACAGAATATCAAATTCCTGTATATAAGTTTCTAAATCAGTCTTTTGCTTAAGATCCTTTAGTTCCTCTAAGGGATCATTTTGGCCTTCAAAACGACAGCATAATGCATCAATATATTCACTCCACAGAACTTCATGTCGATGCCTAACAAAATTCTGATGCCAGTATAAGGCTCTGTCATCCATGTAGTAGGATGCTTGTTTGAGTTTTTCAGAATCAGTCATTTCTGTAATTTCGAAGTACTGGTGACACTTGAAAAGCCATTGATAGACATTATCTCCATTGAAACTAGGAAAATCACGTCGAGGTTTATATACCTGTTGAGGATGTTGATCTGCTTCTCTGGTCCAATTGTTCCTGTTGACTCCATTTGAGCATCCTGGCTGTTCATGGTTAGCAATTTGTTCACCTCTTCCCGAGCTCAACCTCTGTAGAAAGGAGTTTTGCTGAAATGTTAAGCCACCAATTAAGTCCTTGATCTCCCCAAACTTAACCTCATGGCTCTCCATTTTCTGGCCATATACTTCTAATAACTTGGTTACTTGCTCATACTTGGCTGCATGTTCCTTGTTGGCAGATTCAATCGTCTCCTCCAAGCGCCTTAGATCCTGTGTTTTGGTGTCTGGAGGCATAGCTAGTGTCCAAGGTTTGCAAGCTCTGATACCAGTTGTTACAATTGTTATTTTTAAGGAACCTACTGGGATGGAATCCAGTATTTGGCAATAGTTACGTATAGAGGAAGTAAGGTTTTACAGTGGAAACAATAGAGTAAATGGCATCTCCATTCATCATGCTTTCATTTCGATTTTTTCAATACTAATCTGTTACAACTGTGTTGTATATATATACATAGTGTCTACTAACTTTACTGGCCTTAACCGCTTCCTTTTATTCAGGAACGAGAGCACACACAAGCCGTGTGCTTTGAATCAGTTATGAGAACAGTATCACTTAATGAAACGGGGCGTATGACTATAACAACTATAACGACTTTTTAACAAATTAAAACCTACCCGCCTTTCCTTGCATGTAATTAAGTAGTACATGTAACATAACATCATTACCTTATTTACATGGAGAGAGGAGAGGGAAGCAGGGGAGCTTCATTGGTTGGCTTTTCTTGTTTTTGTAGGAACATGCAGGAAGACAGAAGCCATCACACCAAATACAGCACCCTCTTCCTCTTTCTTAACGCATGGCAATTGGGGTCATCTCAAGATGATTTTCTTCTTTCTCATGGCCTCTTCCCTTGGCACACTTTGAAAGTAACTTGTGCTGTCCAAATAATCCATGGTTTATTTTTCACTTTCTCTGCTTCTTTTCAGTTTTCAAGTGTTTCATTCAATATTTTTTCTTCTTCTATAAAAGATGATGTTTGTATCTTGTACCGGTGCAAATTCTGAAAATATTATATTCTGGAGGTTTAGTACTTGTTGAGATGGTTTTATTGCTATAATGTAGCTTGCCCTAATTGCCTTGTGTTTCTAGATATCCTTCACTATCTGCTAACCGGAGAGAAGGTGACAAAGTGAAGGCTGAAGAGTGGACCTCTCGTTTGAGGATCATGAAATTCTATAGTACTGTCAAGCCCTTTAGTAGAAGGAAAGGGGCGATGCAAACCCATCCTTCTTCGTTGAATACTGAGTCAGTGGGCTTATATTCTTTAAATAAAAATCTCCAATATTCTGCTGTCCTGCCTAATTGCGTACAGCCAAAACCGCCCAATTCCCTCCCACAGGCATCCTTGTTCCTAACACGGACATTAAACGCGAGCCCTATCTTGAATGATGCTGTTTCTTATGGCTACATTGGACAACCTCGCAAAGGCACCATGTTCTCCGCCCGTTTGCAACCATCACCTTTGACAATTGCTGAGAGTGATCTCCAGCTTCCCACCTCACCTTTCCTTCAACGTCCTCTACCTGTCGATCATATCACTCCCCCTTCAGACTCTTTATTTCTTGGAGGACAAGATGTAATCACTGAGCCTGAAAACGAAAATTTGATGGGTGTCCTGGACGAGTGCTCTGGTGGGAGCTTTACAGGTTTGCACTGCACTAAGGAGAGTTTGACATCCACTGAGAAGCTTGTACTTCAATATTTGTCAAAGGAGCTTGAAATTCCCGTCGATGACGTCTCTCAAAATTCCACCCTCAATGTGAGTAAATCAAGTTTTGTAACGTAAATTGTTCAAGACTTCTACTCAGTTTTATCAGGTGCTGATAGTTGTACTTAACAAGGCAAGCAGGTTGATCATGATGCAAAACGTATTGGATATTGACATTGATCTTGTGTTAATGATCATCCAAGTTGAAAATGCATGCAGGAAGGACAGCGAGTTTCATCGATCCCTGTCACTGAGTTGAATCATAATGCAAACTATCGTTCGTCAGCTGCACAAATGGATGACAGCATTAACCGACTTCCTGAGGCTGCAACTTCACAAAAGCAAAGAATAAGATGGACGACTGAGCTTCATGACCTTTTTGTAGATGCAGTTAAATCCCTCGGAGGCCCTGATGGTGAGTCTCTGGTCTTCGTTTGACCAAGAAAATTTTCGTGGTAGTTTCCTTCGATAACTCACATTCTCCACTGTTAATAACTGTAGTTGCAACTCCAAAAAGTATATTGGGTATTATGAATGTTAAGGGCTTAAGTATATATCATGTCAAGAGCCATTTGCAGGTAATTTTTCTTGTCTAGACTTTCCTTTATCATAACAAACAAATTCTACTTAAAATCTGTTCAATTGTTTTCACGTGCCTTGTGATTTGCAGAAGTACCGCCTTGCTAAAAAATTTCCTGAGACAAATCATGGTATGACCTTCTCATAGAAACAAGTCCATGCTTCTTGTATTAGTGACATTGTCTCTTTCGGGCAGATAATTAGAACCATATATCCTGCTTCAAACATAAATTTGGTTTATGATTCTCTCCTGTCATTGTATAGTTGGTTGGCGATTTTATTTTAGAAAATCTTTCTCTTGTACAATGGAATATGTTGTCTTCAAATAAGTCCTCCTTTTGTCATGCTAACTTTTCTCTTCTCTTTGAAAGACAAGTAGTTTCGTCACATGATTCCAAAACCTATCACAAGCAACTGCAAATTTGTGGTATACTGATAGCAAGAGAGAAGATTTTATATTCACCAAATAGCTCTGTGATGCTTCCAACTTCCAATCGATTCTACCGATTCTTTTCCTCTCTTTCTTTTAAAGCTTGTGACTGCTAATCCTAACTTTCCACTTGTTTTGCTACTTGGTGTCTAGACAAGAGCACTTCCACCGCGGTAGAGAATAAAACAGCTTCATCGAACAGTAACAATGATGCACTTGTCATTGAATCCAATAGGTGAATGATCAATGATCGGTATCTTCCTTTTCCCTTTTTCTTTATTGGTTCAAGCAAAATCTCCAATGAATCATTCTCTTGCAGAGACGTGCATTTAACAGAGGCTTTGCGCACGCAAATTGAAATTCAAAAGCTGCTGCATGAGCAGCTTAAGGTGCCTTGATGCATTCTCGATACTCTAGTCGGCTTGATGGCTTGTTTGTTTATTTCCTTTTGTTGTATCAATGATACCATGATAACTTCATGGCATTTATAGATGATATAATATTGACAGACAGTAGTAGGTCAGGCTTAAGAGAATGCACATTAGAATTATGGGGAAATAATTCAAAATACAAAGGGTTTTTGGAATTTGGATAACTGTTGAATGATAATTTAAAATGGTTTAAATCAAATTCATAGGCGACATCAGGAAGAATGGATGCTTCATGTAGCAGGGACAAAAGGGCTAAGCAGGGTGATAAAAAAACACATGAAAAAGTAACTAAGAATAAGAGAGCAGAATCCTGAACTTGGACACTGATTTTGTATCGCAAGGTTTTGAGAATTTCAACATCAGTCTGTAGCACCTGTTGAGTAAACTTGTAGTGTTTTTATCTTTTCATTCTTTTGTTTTACGGCTATTGCGCAGGCACAGAAAGAGCTTCAGATACGCATTGAGCAGAACGAAAAGTTCTTGAGGGAGTTAATGGAACAGAAAGCGATTTCGATCCATGAGCCATCATCATTTGATGTCCCTGTCTCGGAACCCAAACTGCTGCCTCACTCTCCATCTGCTGATGTTTCCTCACCAAGGCAAGCTGCAGCGAGTAGTGATTGCTATTTATTCCAACCATCAAATCACAAAGACTCTGACGCTGTGGAATCTGAGAAGGCAAAATGTCCTTAACGGGGTCGAGGACAAAAGGAACATCCGATCCTCTTCTAATCTAGTTGACAATTGCAGAAAATGAAAGTTCACTGGAAGCCATGATTCTGAGCATTTGATTATTGAAAAGCCTTTTGTATGATTGCCGCACTCAAGTTCTTGTGTGTAATGCGCGCCTCTAGCAATTATAAGAATAATACTATCGTGCGCAAATTCCATCCCAATATGAGAATTAAAAATGTTTAGGTTTGCATCTTCAACGAAGCTGAGGAGTGTTAACTGAGATTTCAAGGAGAGAAAATCTGCCAAATTTATGCAGCAAAAGTTCAATGTTTCTAGTTCAATTGGTGGTTTGACACTTCAATCTCCATGTTGAGTACATCTAATTCAATTCAAGATGGACAAGCAGTAGGTACAACTCTCTCAGTTTAAAAGGCAACAAGAGAATAAAAACCATCAGGTTACCTTTTAATTTTACATCTCCTTCAAGATTTTAGTCCTGAACACCCAAAAAACAAAAATCGTTTCTAAGCGGGTTATAGGTGGTTGTTAACGGCCACACGAAAGAGAGCAGGCAAAAATATAAGAAGAAAAGAGAAGCGATGGATGCCATGGTAAAAGAACATTCAAGTCCATAAAATGACTTGCTTTGTGTCATCAAAACTGCTACACATTTCGATCGCATGAAAGTAATAAAGCAACCATCAATCGATCGCATCAATTTTACCACGAAGTATTATCTGATAGGGATACAATTTCATATTGCAGCACTTCCACTTTTCTTCAGTTTTCAGAGGTTTTGTCTATTGTAAACCAATTTAACATGGCCAAATAAGAATTAAAAACACAGTTAAGGGAAAAAGAAAAGCCTCGTCTCCAATAAACCAACGATGGGTTGTAATCAGAGGCAGCCGGGGATTGCTGGCCAAAAGATGAGGAAAGTTGTACTTGGTAAGATGCTCTCTGAACCTACTTCTCATTGTTTTTTCTCTTGCGGGATCCGCTTAGCGCTGCTTTGGTCCGCGCCCATTCTTTCACTGAATCAGCAGTCCTCATGAATGAACAAGTTTCTCCGATGGAAACATCTCTGGTATACGCTGGCTTCGTCTCTGAATTGGTTTTCTTCTCCACTACTGGAGCAGAAGCCTCAGCATTGCCTACAACAGTCTGCGGGCTCATTGCCACTCTATTTTGTACATTACCCTCCTTTCTGAACCCAAAAGCCAGCGTGCCATCTACGGTAGGATCAATATTGCTCTTCTTAAATATATCACCATGCATGCTTTTCATAGAACTGGGAACTTCCAACCCATCAGGTTTTGATGGCTCTACCTTTGCAAAAGTAACACCCGGCAAGATTTGAGTAATACTGAAAGCATTGCTGTTATTCCCACTAACCAATTGTGTCCATGAGGATTTATTGAGCCATGCATAACCTCTGCCTGGCCTATTTGAAGCAGAATCCAGTTTGGTAGACAGAGCCTCCTTGTGCCCTCCCACTTCTTTGATCCTGCTGAAATGTACATTTTGATTTTCTTGCTTCCAGGATTTATTGTTCTCACTGTCCCTAGAGTCGGCGACATTATCACATTTGGGTTGCTCTTCCTTGCTAGATGAATGTCCCGGCAGTGTTTCTGATGCATTGTCAGATTTTGATTGCTGTTCCAGCAAACTCACATTACCTCCCAGCATAGCAGGCATTCCTTCACTTGTATTACTTTCTTCATAGAGAACTATTTTCCTCTTCTTATTAGAAGGTGTAGTGTTTCTTTTCTGCTTTTGGAGCACCTTTTGAGTCGGTTCATCTGTCGAAGTTTGCCTAACATTGAATCTTCGTTTCTGCATATTTGAGGTAGCAAATGGAGTTAAAAATCAAACTGGAAAGAGAAATAACCACAACAGCAGATGCCATCAAAATCAATGACTTTTGATGGACAGAGTATTAAACCGTACCTGATGAGTTAATATGGTTTCCTGTGGTACACTCACCATGTTAATTATGAGGTTATCATCATCTTCATCGATGTCCCCTTCATTCTCTTCAAGTGGTGGTTTATCAGTGGTTTTTATGGAATCATCTACTTTCTTATCCAATTCAATCTCACAGCATGCATTGTCTGAAACATTTTCCATCTGAAAGAGCTTATTCATCACAGAATTCATCAAAGTGAGTTCTTCCTTGTCCATCCCAGCACCCTGTTCTTCCATCATAGGAATGTGTCTGCATTTAGCTGCAGCTGCAGGAGGAGGCTCGGAGTGTTCTTCACAATCACAGAAATGCTTGGGAAGTGGAGGAACTTCAACACGTCTGAAACTGTATCTGTGTTTGCCAGTTCCTCTAAAAGGTATTGACTTTATCTGCAGCAGAGACAGACATTTACATGTATAAGCGAATATTTTTACAGTTGGAGACATATCCAAGATTGATAACGATAACGATAAGCAATAACAATACTAGTACTCTACCTTTCCTAATCCGGGGAAGAAGAGGCGAAGTTGCTTATTTTCTGAAAGAAGCTCTTTGTTGCTGGGCTTTGAAGAAATGGGCAGTTTCTTGTTGGTGGGATCATCTTGAGCATGATCAAGGTTAGGAGCGGGAAGGAGAGGATGCTGATCTTCATCTTGATCTTGAGCCCATTCACATGTCAAGCGAGCAAGATAATGCTCTTTGGCC